>NW_005434564.1:59078-60989 GCF_000315625.1 Guillardia theta CCMP2712
GAGGAGGAGGAGGAGGAGGAGGAAGAGATCTGTTGTATGAGTGGGAGAGCAAGCACCGCAGTGCTCAGCATCGACACTCTCACACAACTTTCAGGTCCTCCCTCTTCCCCTTGCCCGTCTCAATTGTCTCTCCTCCTCCACCTCCTCCTCCACCACCACGACCTGCTCCTCCTGCTCCTCCTGCTCCTCCTGCTCCTCCTCTTTCTTCTATTTCTCTTCCTCTTTTCCTCCTCTTCCTCCTCTTTCACTATTCTTATCCTCTTTCTCACTTCTAATCTTTTTCCTCCTCTCCTCCCTCCCTGACTGGTTGCAGCGTTCGCAAGCGCACAACCCCTTCCATCCGTAGCATGCATGACGAAACGGTCTACTACTTTCTATTTCCCCTCCTGCTCCTTCCTATACCCTCCTCCTCTTTCTCCCTCTTCTCCCTCTCCTTCCTCCTCCTTCTCTCCCCCCAACTTGATCTGACAGTGTCCTGCTGTGAGCAGGAGGCAACGGACGAGAGAAGTTTGACTGCTCGCTCGGCGATCTCTGAGACTTTGGAGTTTTCTTGGGATGAGGGGAATCTCGAAAGCAGGACAAGACTCCGACCCATAGAGGTGAGAGGGAAGTCGAGGAGAGAGGTGAGCATGACGATGATGACGATGATGACGATGATGATGATGATGATGATGATGATGATGATGATGATGATGATGATGATGATGCTAATGCTGCTGCTGCTGCTGCTGCTGCTGCTGCTGCTGCTGCTGCTGCTGCTGCTGCTGCTGCTGCTGCTGCTGCTGCTGCTGCTGCTGCTGCTGCTGCTGCTGATGTTGATGATGATGCCGATGATGAGGATGATGAGGATGATGAGGAGGTGTTGGTGGTTGCGGTGGTGGTGGTGGTTGAGAGGGCGATCGACGAGGAGGAAGGATGCGGGTTAAGAGGAGGGGAAACAGAGGAGGAGGATGACGTGCCAGGCAGGTGGCAACGAGCACCAGAGACTTTGCGATTCAGAGAACAATCCTTGACGTGTAGATCGATTACATCTCCTTCCTCTACAAATTCCTGCAACTCCCTCCCCTCCCCTCCGCTTCCTCTGCCCCGTTGCACCCAACTTGTTCGTTCAAGAGTTCTTCACATTTCCTTGTAGCCCTTTCTCCTCCTATGGCCCCATCCCCTTAATTTCCTGCTCCTCCTGCTCCTCCTCTTCCTCGTCGTCCTTCTGCAAAGTCCGGTCAAGGTTCCTCCTCCTTCTCCTCCTCCTCCTCCTCCTCCTCACCAGTTGGATCACCCGGCTCATGTCTGTCAGCTCCGCAAGCTCCACCGGCAGCTCGAAATCGTCGTCCTCCCTGTCGCACTGTGAGGGAGAGCGAGAGGAGGAAAGGAAAGAAGGAAAGGGAGAAGGGGCGGTGTAAGGAACTAGTGGAGGACAGAAGGAGGGAACGAGGAAGCGAAGGAGGGAGGGATGAAAGTAGGAGGGAGGGAGGAGGGGAGAATCAGGGAGTAAGGTAGAAATAAGAGGAGGGAGGGAGGGAGAATTTAGGGAGTGAGGGAGTGAGAGAGGGGATACAGGAGGAAGCGTTGGGGGCAAGAAGGGAAGAAGAAGGAGGAAGTACGGGATGATGATTGCGTCTTGGATGCCGGGGGCTGGGCGGTAGAGAAGGATGCTGGAGCAGGAGACGTGGACGATCGAAGCGCCAAGATTGTCCGCGATCACACTTGCGACATCGATGATGTCTGGAGGAAAAGATCATGAGAGAGGAGGAGGAAGAGGAGGAGGAGGAGGAAGAGGAGGAGGAGGAGGAGGAGGAGGAGGAGGAGGAGGAGGAGGAGGAGGAGGAGGAGGAGGAGGAGGAGGAGGAGGAGGAGGAGGAGGAGGAGGAGGAGGAGGAGGAGGAGGAGGAGGAGGAGGAGGAGGAGGAGAGA
>NW_005434564.1:61291-100251 GCF_000315625.1 Guillardia theta CCMP2712
AGGAGGCATTGGTTATACAGGGGCAACGCGGCAAGGCTGGAAGAGTTTTGATAGCAGCAGAGGAAGAGTAGGAGCTGATGGTGGAGCGGGAAAACAAGAGGAGGAAGATAGCAATCTGTCCCCCTCCTCCTTACCTTCGATATCATCCAGCGTTACTTTCTTCATCTCCTCCTCCTTCTGCTCCATTTTCGCTATGACCAGCTCCCTCCTCGCCAGCTCCTCCTCTATCTCCTCCAGCACGTTCTCCGTCTTCGCGCTCTTCGGGATGACTATCCTCGTAAGATCGCCCTGCTTGTCCTACAAACCTCGTCAGAGTTACTCTGGTCCTCTGCCTCCTTCTCCTGCCCCCCTCCTCTTGCTCCTGTATCTTCCCCACCCTTCAACTCGAACACTTCTGTTGTCCTCTCATCTTGCTACCTCGTCCTCGTCCTCTTCCTCGTCCTCGTCCTCCTTCCCTAACTTCTCCTTCTCCCCTTTCCCTCTCCTCCCTAGTCCTCACCCGGAAGATCGCAACAGCTCGGAGGAAGCGTCGCTGAGCAGGGGAGAACTGGTCTGTCTCCTTGAAGGTGATCCTAACTGTTGACTTATCCTCCATCTTCTCCGCATCCATCAGCTTGATCCCCACCACAGGGAAAGCCACGTCTCCTCCTTCCCTCCTGCTGTCCCCTGGGGAAATCAAGCTATCTTCATCGTTCACCACGATCTGCGCTCTACTGTCAGACTGCTTCTCCCTCCTCTTCCCTTCCTCGTCCCCTCCCCTCCTTCTCCTCCTCCTCCTCCTCTCTTCGCTCCTCCCTTCTCACCATTCCAATCGCTCCAGCCTCTCCCACCCTCCTCGCCTTGTCCACGAAGGAGCAGGGGACATCGGAGCTGCTTCCTCTTAGCACCATGGCGATACTCCCTCTCACCTCCTCCTTGTTTCTGACCTCCCCGTCTGCACAAAGAGGGTTTACCCGCACGACTTTTCCTTCCACCTCCTCATAAACTCCGAATGCTGCTCGCATGAACCCGATCCTCTCTCCTCCGCAAAAGATCGCATCCTCGCGCCCTTCTCCACTTTCACTTTCCCCCTCTCCCTCCCCCGCTCCTCCTGCTACCATACTTCGCTCCAATTTCATCCCCCAGGACGGTTTTGACAGCATGGCGGTCACAGCAGAAGTTGTTCTTGAGCACTTGCATGATCCAATCCTCCTTGTCGGTCTTGACAGGCAGGAGTGAAGGCTCCAAGAGCCAACACCGTCGAAGAGGAAGGCGACGAACAAGAGCAGAAGGGTCAAGAACTTCTTCCTTCCTACCCCGACGTGCTTGTTCCCCCTGCCCTTTGTTGCTGCATGCTGCGGTGCGGCATGTTCCACCAATCTTACCATCTTCGTGATGTTTCGCTCACTTCCTTGAGGCCCTCGGAGGCAACAAAAGAACCAGAAAGAAGGTCTGAGGCACAGGAAGAGCGAGCGAAAATCAGAGGAGGGGGAGAGAGGAGAGAAAGGGGAGGAAGAAACGGAGGGAGAGAGAGGAGAGGAAGGGGAGGAAGAAACGGAGGGAGAGAGAGGAGAGGAAGGGGAGGAAGAAACGGAGGGAGAGAGAGGAGACGAAGGGGAGGAAGAAACGGAGGAGGGGGAGAGATGAGGGGGGGGAGGGAGGAGAACAAAGAAGGAAACAAGGGGGGGGGGCTGGGGGGGGGGGTGAGATGGAGGAAGTTGCCCAAAGGCTGCTCGGTTTTGAATCCGGGCCGGCCCGGCCCGGGCCGCGCTGAACGGAGGGCGCTCGGAACTTGTACCCCCCGGGCCCGGGCGTAACGGTGGGGGCGGCCACGCCGCCGGGCCGTGACGGGCTGTTGGCCCGGGCGTATGAAAGTCACTGAGTTACTGAGTTCCACACCGTGCGTGACCGTCTGAAAACATGCGGCGTTTGCCAAGCTCAGCGGCTTGTCACGCACCCGCGCGGGCCGATCATCATGGCATCCGATGATCGCCGGATGGCCGGCTTATGAGTAGTCAATAGCCGTCCCTAAGCGCCTAATATTTGGCCTTCGGGTCCTCTGCCGTAGGAATTTTTCATAAAACAATCCTGAGGCGAACCTGGCTTGCATGAGGAGTTGGGAATAAACTAAAGATTAGGGAGCCACTCGGAAAATGCGTTAAAATATATATTCACTAAGAGTTGTGATTTCAGATTGTCTGCTGAATTTAAAATGATTTATTTATATGAAACGATGCAGAAATAAATCATTCAGAGTGAGATTGACTGCCTATTACAATAGTTTTATACACCTATTCCTCCGTTTCCTTCCCCTCTCTTTCTCTCGATCCTCGTCTACTCCGTCTCAGCTCTCCTCTCCCCCCCCCGCCTCCCCCCGTCCTTTCATAGCATCAGCTCTTAACCTCTGACAGTCTAGCAGACAAGCCCTGAGTTCCTGTCCTCCTGGTCGCTCATAGATGCTTTGCGTCTCTCAAACGGGCAGTTTCTCTTCATTGTTCGAAGGGGATGCGGTGGAAGACGAGTTCTTTACCAAGTTGATAGATGATTATGTCGATGTTGACAGTCATGCTGGTCGACATGGAGAGACGAGCTACATTCCAGAGACGAGCCAAGAACCTGAGAGCAAAAAAGAGGATAAGGAAGAGCTCTTTCAAAGCTGCCCCGATTTTGAGCACCTTGATGTGCGGCAGAGCTCTCCCTTGAACGCAGCTGTACAAGAGGAAGAAAGTGAAGTTTTCCATCGAGTTTTCAACAGCTCTTCCTCTTCTTCTTCTTCCTCTTCTTCAGATGATTCCCAGCCTTGGCCGGCGCCGATGGCTACACTCGAGAAGAGGAAGAGGGCTGTGGCGGCTAGTAGCATATTGATCCAATCACGGCAAGGAAAGCACTCATCCGGGCTTCCAGTGAACATCACCATGAAGCTATTACGATCTCACTTCCACGAGACGCTTGAAACAGCTGCAGCCAAGATCGTAAGTTGATCCCCTCCTCCTGCTCCTCTCGCTGACTCTCTTGGGACTCGCAGGGGATCGGCAAGTCCACGATGAAAGTGGTGTGCCGGAAACTCGGGCTGAAGAAGTGGCCCTACACCAACAAGGGAAAGAAGAGGACGGAGAAGAAGAAGGCCCTTGTGAAGTTGGAACAAACCTTGCGTCAGTCGCAGCAACAACAACTCCTTGCTGCAGGAAGAAAGTAGAGATGAGTGACATGTGCGTGGGAGAGCGAGGAGGTCAATGGAGGAGGATCAGAGGTTTGCTCTCGTAGGTGCGCTAAATTTTTAACGATGGACAAGTTGTCGGCACGATTGTGTGCCCGTGCAGGACCGATTGGTGTGTGTAATATTACCGTGTCTCCTTTGGAGCATGTGATATTTAAGTAAATACTAACAAACACACCAGCATTGCTCAAATATACATGAACCCATCATCACCGCAAAAACCAACGGCACACACGCACATATCAGGCGATCAAAAGACTTGCAGGATCAAAACAGAAGACATCGGTTGATTGGCTGCCCCAGTATGCTCGACCTCATGCATTCAGATTGGTGACGATTGGGACTTGCTGGCTTATCTAGCGTTCGGCCGAACGATTTGAGCATGATCGTGAAGAGATGTTTAGAGTAATACTTGTCAACATGACTGGAATGACTCGGATACGAGAGAGATCCAGGGCGAGAGGGAGAATACAGTAGTGGAAGTCAGATCAAGAGAAGGATAGATGGGGAAGGTATGGGTCATGATTTGTCATCGAGCAGAAAAGGAAACACTTCTGTTTCATTTCAACTTGCTCGCTTTAACGAACGAATCGAATCAATCAAGTAATGCACTGTTGAAGGACATAAACATGCTTCTTGTTCAGAAATCCATCAGGAGCTTCCTGCCAATCGCGCACATGCCAACTTTTCAACCCCATTTCATCATTCCCTCTGTCCTCCAATCTCTCTGTCTCCCTATCTTTCTCCACGATCTGGCAATTTCTCCCCCCATGATGATGGTGCAGGTGATCTGCCATTGGAGACTCGTCTTTTCAACGGTTATCAGTCTTTCTCACTCTTCGCACCCTCCGTCTTCTCCCCTTTCCCTCCTCCCGCTGACTTGCATGCGGAGCGAGGAACGCCCTTGTTCGTGTACGGCCACTTCTCAACCCCGAGCTTGCGGCACACCATCTTCAGAGTCGACTTCCCCAGCCCCTGCCCAGCAAGTCAGCTCTCCTCCTCCTCCTCACCTCACCTCACGATCTTGGCCGCAGCCTCCTCTATCGTTTGGTGGAAGTGCTGTTCCAGAAGTTCTCGGGTGACTGTCACGACCTTTGCCTTGCCATCCCTGTGGTTCCGAGTCTTTATGGTGATGGCAGTCTCTGCGGAGGACAGCGAGTCGCTGCTGTTGTGGTCCTCGGCTTCCTGCTCTTCGAAGATCCGGTCGATATCTTCTTCTTGTAGGACAGGTTGGGAGGAAGCAAGGAACCGATCCACGGAAGACATTCTTACGTTCTTTCCCGCATCTAGAACGCTTCGAAAAGTTCTCAACCTGCTAGAAGTTGAGCAAATTGTCGTTGCACGTGCATGGCGGAGGGGGAGAGGGCTTTCGAGAGTCTAGCAGAATTCTCATGCAACAACAGCATTCACAAGAGATTAATGATCATCTCTCTCAATAAAACCTTTGCAACTGAGATACGAGGAGGAACATAGTCACATTTTGGCTTATTCGGCACGCTATGATGCGAATGCAAGAAACAAATTCTATTTGGCGAAATGAACGAAGGTTATGATCGGGGCGCAAAGGACATCAAGGAGAAAAGCAAGAAGCAGAAGCAACACGCCACAGTTGCATGGATAATACTAACATCCAAGACCCATAAGAAAAAGAAGGAAACGACAAAAGAGGAAGATTATATGCGGCTGGATCGGGGCTGTTAGTCAGTCCAAGGATGTTCATTGGGAGCTCGAGCATACAGACATTCTAAGAGGATTCTAGAGGGAGGAAGAGGAGGATCGAGAAAGAAAAACATGACCTACAGCGGAAATAACTCGTGGGTTGTCCGGTAGGGGAGGGGGCGGGATGGTAAATCGTCGGGGACGGAAGGGGAGGACCAGTTCCTACACCAACGTGAAAGGGCCATAGGGTTAATTAACAGCTATAGGGACTTCCCATTTTTATTAGGGGTTTATTAAAATCTGCCATGAAAAATTTGTCCCTTTTTCTGGTACAGGAGTTTGTGTGAATCGATGATTCACACCGCACATAATTAAAATACACTTCACTGAACTTCTGGTACTATTTTGTACCAGGAAATACATCTGGGTACAGACCAAACGGAAATGTCAAGAGGTAAGCTCTCGAGAAGTCAGAGATGCGGTCTCTTCATAGTCACGTTATCGGCCAACGATGGTCAGGTTACCAAGGTAACCTGACCTAGCGACGGTCACGGAGATATATCTTGTTTACAATGTTTTTGCCGTGGTGTAACAATAAAAACACTTTTAAGGTTGACGTGCATTTTGAACCGATCTGGATTCCAGTCTTAGGACGAATGATGACCGGAAGTTGATCGAAAGGGTGAGAATTTTACTTTCTTTACCTGAGTACGACGTGCAATTCCCGAAAGGCTACAATATCATGGCTGTTACTGTTGTCGTGCGAGCGATGAAAACTCTCTTTTTCATTTCAGCACATGTCTCCCCTGCCCCAGTCGATATAAGACTCCATTCGTCTGGGCTTTGCTGAACCCCTTCGCCCCTCCTGCTCTCCACATTGTCCTCGACCAAGAGCCCCACTCTGATCTTCCTTTCTCTAGCTCTCCTTTCTTCACTTCCGTTCCTTCTGCACCTTTTTGAGCGCCTTGCTTGATCTTTCGTTGCCTCAACATCCCCCTCATCTCCTCAGCACTTCTCTGTACTTCTCGCGACTTCTCTGGATCCCAAAGACCTGTCAAAGCTTGCAATGGTATCATACGCCGAGATGCTCCCTATGGATAGCCCTATTATTGAGCCTGGCTTTGATTTTAACAGCTTCATGCTAGAAATTGAGATGAGCAATGACTTCCAGCACTTGCATCAAACACATACCGATCCTACTCTGAAGTTGTCGCTGGAGGCAGTCTCAAGCCCAGACTCAAACTTCAGCGGTAATGAGTGTGCGTCGTCAACATCACAACCAAGTTCGGATGAAGGCGTGGCAGTTCGTGTCAAATGCAGCAACTCAGCAGAGCCGACCAGGAAGCTTATCATTACGAGGTCAATGCTTGAGCAATACTTTCACGAGTCCATCGATTCCGCCGCCTTCAAACTTGTGAGTGATTCTTCTCGATCAATCATTTTCATCATTGCTCCACCTTTCTCCCTGATCAATCATTTTTTTTTGCTAACTTGATCCTTGTAGGGGATAGGGAAGAGCACGATGAAAGTTATTTGCAGAAGATTAGGGGTCCAGCGATGGCCTTACACGAACAAGGGCATCCCTCGCAAGAGGAAATGTGGTGTTAGCACAACAAGCCTGGCATAAAAGTGGCTTTCACTGCATCGAGGTGCTCGCAAACCATGTTCCCTTTCTCTTGTTTTGTATTTCAGACTGTATAAACTTAACATTGCCTTCGAGATTATACTCGGGTATTGCCTACGAATAATTCGCATGTACTTGTTGTGAAAACATTGAAATTCGCAAAGATCAAGTCGATAAATATCATTTATTGTATCGTTTCAAAATCTGTAGATGCGTATTCACCAAACGTTGACGTACATCATGGCATTCTATTGCAGCATTTTACCCATTTCAAGTTTATGAGTATGTTTTGCTTGTTATAACATCAACAACATCATCTACGCCCTTTAGCACGTGATGGCAAGTGTTGACAGGCTCGACCACCATGCACAAGCATTTCGACTTGTAGTCTAAAAAAACCTTGGGGAACTTTCAAGTCACGAGCAGGAATGATTTGCAGTCATGTTTACTTGATATATCAAGATCACACCGTTTCCTTCCAGCAACGTTTCGTTGTATGCCAAAAAATAAAAATCATCGTTTCGAATAAAATAGATTTATGGCTTGTTGACGTGCCAAGGCTAAAACTACAATTTATCTCCCGGAGGCTCGGAGTCACGGCGGTGTGACCGGCGCCGATGCCACCCGGCGGCTGGCGGATACACTGATGGGCCGCAGCGGGGCCGGCTGTCCGCCGGACAGGCGGCCGCGGCCGGGCGCCGCGCGCGGGCCGGGGGCTGAGGATACGCGCCGCCGGCGCGGCCGCTACGGTAAGTCACTGAGTGCCGGCCGCCCGGCCCGGCCGCATTACCAACAGCAAGCCGGAGTGTGTGACCCGGTGACCCGCGGCGCGGCGCCGCCGGGGCCGGCCGTCGGATTCCCCTGAGCCTCCGCTGGCCCAGCCTGGAGCCTGCAGTCCGATCCGGCGAGCCCGGCCTGCTACTATGGTAAACCCGGTCCGACGTCTCAAACTCCCGGTCTGGTCCGGCCCCGGTGGCCCGGGAGTGGCGCCGCCGCGCCGCTGTTCGACTCGGGGAGTCCCGGCCGGAGTCCGATCCGATGATCGGACAGTAAGTTACTCAGTCAGAGTCAGGGTGACACGAAGAAGTCAGTCACACGGTACGGTATCACCGGCGGTTTGACCTTTTCGAAACGCCGCTAGTGGCCGGGCCCGTGAACCTGGCACTACGGAGGCTAGTGCGGCGGAGGCTCTACGGAGCGCCGTAGCTGGCGTAGGTGCAAAAGTTCCTACCTCCTTTATTCAGCATCGTTTCGCAAGATAGAGCCCCTTCGTATCATGACCGTCGCTAGTTGCTGACCGAGGCCGGTAAACCCCGATCTTGGCAACGACGCCTTCTTCAAGGTCAAAAGAAGGGTGGGGTGGTTTTGGAACAGTATATTCGGCAAAGTCCGATTATCGCATGTTTGACGAGCTTTACACCTCATTTATAAACTTCTTTTTAAAAAGACGGAGCTTCCGGCAATAGCTGTTTTGAAAGAAGGTCAATTTTTGAAAAGATCTATTTTCAATTTCCATTCCCAGGCGGTAGCGTGACACTGTCCTATATAGAGTACACCCGCCTGGCCGACTGGCACGCTGCAAGCTTTGCTGTAACTCTCACCCACAGTTCCATTTTCTGCTCCTCCCGACTCTCACATATCCCAAACACACATCCCAAACACATAGCATCTGAAATCTTTCCCCAACGACAAGAAAAATGAGCTACACCGATGACATAGATAACCTGATGCTTGCAAAGTTATACAATCCCATGTGCTTCACGCACTCGACTCCCAGTACTAGCGATATCTATTGGTGTTGCCAAAGTGAAAAAGAAGTATACTCAATCTTCCAAGAAGATGCTCTTCTCGACTTTGAGCAAGAGGATGAGAATGAAGATGAGGAGACCCAGGATGAGGAGGACACCAGCTCCAAAAACAACTCCGATTCCTGCATGAGCGAAGAAACATGCCCGTCGCAGGCAAAGACTCTCAAAGAACTTGAAGAGAGCGACTATGTCATCATCCACTCCAGGAGAGGGGACAGGGGTATGAGCAATCGCGTCATCATCACTCTTGACTTGGTCAAGAAGCACTTCCATCTAAGCATCGAAGATGCATCCTCTGCTCTGGTAAGGAACGACTTCTTGTTGTTCTGGTTGTCCTGACTTGTGTAACTCAGGGCATTGGAAAGTCAACAATGAAGCATGTATGCAGGCGTCTTGGGCTTAAGAAATGGCCCTACACTCGCAAGGAGCAGAAGAACAAGAGGAGCGCTGCTGCGCGAAGATGAAGCAGCAGGAGCATTGCCTTTTTCCCCAAGCACTGCAATGGCGGCAGCCGATAGCATTGAAACATTACCTGTAATAAAGACTTGAACATATGGCACGAAGCCTCGATGCATCTTCTAGGGGTCTTGTTTTTTCTTGTTCTTGATTGTATGTAACAGTGATGCCTGATGCATTCCAGATGCCATGCATCGTGGAAATGGAGAAACACTTCACAGGAGTTCTTCTTGTCACGAAGAATATTTTCCTTCATAGTATGTGGATCATTCATCCTGTGGATATGTCTGTGTGGTCGGCTTTTTCTGTTTACTCAAAAACTTGGCAGAAACAAGTCAAGCTCGACAGAAATGTAAAAAACATCAATAGATTTTTCAGGGTATAAGTGAAAAGAATGAGACCATGCACGGTTCTGAAGTGAACACGCAGTTGAAAACGAAGTACATTCCATCACCTAAATTTTCTGCTTGTGTTTCAATCCTTCACTTTTTGAAAGCCCTAACAGCACATTCGTCCGAGTCAAAAATCAGACTTGTTTGAAATCAATTCCTGCAAAAAAAGTTGAGTGGATTTGAATTTCGAAGGATGATTTGTTACTTAGTTGAATCCTTGGTATATCGTCTTTTGCCACCTACCAGTAGCCGGCATATTTGTCGACAGCTTTCATGCTTCAACGTCCAGACGCACTAGAACCCTATGGAGCAAAACATACAGCTGAATGCTTTCAAACTCTGCCTTACACCGTGCAACGATCAGTTTGAGTGAGATGCTGCAATGCAAAGCATCCTTCAGATAATGGTTGAGGGATACATACGGTGCTATACCACATGCAAGCAAGAAAATCATGGTTGAGGGATTCACGTGGTGGTATGCCACATGCAAGCAAGAAAATCCCATGACGTTTGAGCAGTGCGTCCCTTGAGCAGAGGAAGATCATTCCCCCGCTTTCCAGCGCATGATAGATTTCCAGAACTGATAGCTATGCTATAACCAGTAGTGCTGATAGCTCGCCTCAGCTGTTCTCTGGGACACCTGGGGTGGAGGATCAAGAGAAGAAGATTTCTGCCATGGATGGTCTTTCATCTTCTCAAGATCTCAGCTTCAAGCACATTTGGTACAGGCATGTTCGATGTCTCAATACCTCCATTACGTTCCGCTGCCATCGTGGCTTTCAAGCATCTCCCCCCTACCGGCCCCCGCCATCAGTTCAAGTTCTTTACCCAAAGTTAAGTTAAAAATCAGTACGGGACACTGTGTCATTGGCACGGGCCGTGTGAGTCCGAGTGCTACTCAAAGTACTACTAACTTGTTTTGAGTGACTTAGCCCGAATGTTGAAGGCCGGGCCACAGGGCCCCGGTATCTTTTACTGCCAGCCACGGTGGCGGGGCCACGTGACTGCGGCGGCCCACGGCGGCTACCGTGAAAAAAAAAGTTTTGACCTCTACGTGGCCCGTGTTCAAACTATTGGTTGTTTACAGCAGGAATCTATCGAGAACTTCGCTTCTTTGCGGTGCTAACGTACAAAATGCTTCGAGAGCTCGCGAGAGTCTCCACCGCAGCAGTAAACCAGCGAGGGGTTTATTGCTACCATCTATATTTCTCTTCGGTTTACTGCAGATTCTTCGGCAGTGCTACAGCCGGCGGCTCGAACCGTCCGATCGGCGCCGGCAGTCGAAGAGATAGAGAGGTCACGTGGAGCCGGATTGGCAGGATATAAAATAAGACCACCCGACCCCCAGAAAGAGCCCGACCCACCCGTTGTTCTGACTGTCCCGACTCTTGGTACGACATGCACAGTTTGCTAACTAAAGTTTTGAGTACAAATACTCGCTAAAAAAAATGGTGAGAACCAGCGTCGTAACTGCACCTCCCTCGGGGCGCTACCCCACTTACCCCAGGTGCTACACCCTACCCCTGCGACCGCCTATGTACCTTTATTGGTCAAAATGGATAAGCTTATTTGTTCCAAATCTTCAAACATGATCAAACAAAGATTGATATTTCAAAAACATTTCAAACCAACCACCTAAAATTTACCTATACCCTACCCATTTATGTCCACCTACCCCTACCCACCTCGGGTATCCTTCCCGATCCCGCTGACTATAAGTGTATATATTATAGATATGGCTTTTGAGCCAAAAGACGTATATTCATACTTTACTCTGATATGAAGGTAATATCTGAGTACCCCACCCCCCCTCTCAAATGTTTATACCGGGTACAGAGCTCAAGAGGCTTTTTAAAAAGAGAGCTTTTCAACGCTTTTGTCAGCCTATGACTGTCTCAAACATCACGCCAACCCTTTCCCCCCCACAACCCCGGTAGAACACGTTTCTGCGCCTGTCCCAGCTCCTCTTAAAGCCTCCCCCCTGCCCTCCCTCTCCCTCACGCTCTAGACTTTAGGAGAAAACCCCCACCAAACCCCCAAGGACGTTTCCCCCTCTCCTTTCTTCTCTGACTACCAGCCGATTCTTCAACCAGTCACTTGCTTTCCTATCGAGTCAGCTTGATAAAGGGAAGAGCCTCGACTAGATCTTGATACATTTTCATTTTACACAAAGCAACCATGTCCTTTTGTCTGGTTGAAGAAGAATCTTTTCTTGGCGATTACTGGAACCTCAGCTTGTTTGAGAGCATCCCACAATGCAACTTCGTGGAAGAACACGAAGAGTTCGGTCTTGGGCAAGCAGCAATGGAGCAAGAAGGCCATGGGTCTACAAGAGAGAACATCGAAGAGTGCAGTTTCAACATTGACGAGATCTTCGAGGACTTCAATTGCCACAAGGAGGAGCCAAACCGTGATCAGGGAGTGATGGAAATCGCAAACAAGCTTCCCGGGAGTCAACACATCCGGCCATTGGGAGACGAGAAGACCGTCTATGTACGAGGAAGGAAGGAAGGGAGCGAAGGAAAGGTCGTTGAGATCACTAGGGAGATCCTTCAGGAGTTCTATGGACAGAAGATAGAAACAGTGGCTTCCCACCTGGTAAGAACTTATGAGTTTGCGACTTCCTCGAATTGCTGACATCAAAGTGCCTTCAGGGAGTAGGCAAGTCCACCATGAAGCTCGCCTGTCGCAGACTGGGGATCCACAAGTGGCCTTATACGAACAAGGGGGTCCGGAGGTCGGCTGACTGCCCGTACGGACGATGGAGCCTGAAGAACTCCTGCTGAGAGGTTTTTGTTCCTGGGATGAGCGAAGGAGATTTCCACACACTGCTGCTTCTTGATAGATCATGGTTAGATTTGACGCCTAAACTGAATAAACGATTACAAGACTCGTGCTGTTCGGATCCCCCTGGTACATTGATGATGCTTAACGATTGCCCCTTGTCACTTGACTTCTCGCGAACTCCGTCCTATGAAACAGATTCATTGTAACACTAACTTGCACTGCTCGACCTCATTCCGTTCTTGCTGCCAAGTTGAAATCTCGATTTTGCCGTCCTACTCCTCGTCAATGGTCAAGTTTCTTTCCGATTGTCCACGTTCACCTTGAAATTGCATGTTGCAGCTGCACTTTCCTTCCTTGACTTTGTCTGCTCCTGCTCTTCACGCTTTCGAATCTTTCTTTAGACAAACAAGTTTGCAGTCTGAATCTCTCTCAGCTCAACCAGAGGATGTTTCTATGGACATGTCGCTACTTTTCCTTTTCTGCTTCGCATGTTTTTTCCCGCGAAGGAACTTTCTCCTTCTTCGATCGACAGCACTTGCATCTGTGTTCCCCATCCTTCTCCATGGCATTCCTCATTCCAACTCTCTCAGCTGATTTGATGTATGATTCTACTCAGCATTCCATTGTTCGTTCTCACCCTGACTCTGCCATGACAGGCTCAATGCTGCCCCTTTCTTTGATTCGTGCAACCTTTTGTTTGTTGGCGTTTGTTTATCATTGCGTTTCTTTTGCAGCATTTCTGAACTCGCCCTCAGCCTGCACCTTGGTCCACTCCCATGTCTATCTCTGTCCTGATTCTCCATCTTCAGCCCTTCCTCGCAGCTCTCAAACTCGTTCCCCTGACCCCGCGCCCCCTGCTGAAACATTCAGTTCTGTTTTTGTTCTCTGATTTCCTTGCCGAATTTTCAATTTTCCTCCGACTGGCGTTTCACAATTGCAGAAAGATTTTCTTTTCACTCTTTATCAATCCTTCCAAGTTCATACCATAGCTCGCATATCTTTTCTTGCATTGTTAGAATTGTCTGTGAAGAGAATTTCGATCTCCCAAGTGTACTCCGATGTCTCTACGCTCTAACCATTCCCGATCTCCAGTCTTTGAGAACAGAAGGAAACTGAAAGTTTAAAGCAAACCATATATTACAACCGAACTTTACAACCTCACAGCAGAGGGAACGAGGATCATCACTCGCATCCTCGATCAAATCTAGCACATCCTAAAACTTCGATGCGCTCGCGTGCCGACGACGGGGCATCCCCTTGTTCGTGTACGGCCATTTCTCAACTCCGAGCTTTCTGCAGACAATCTTCATGGTAGATTTTCCGATCCCCTGCTCCAAGTGTCAGATATGGTGACAAGGAAGGCAGCAAGTGCGGTCGACAAACAGGAGCAGACAGAAAGAGTTGGAGGAGGGAGGAGGGAGGAGGGGACAGAAAGAAATGAAGTGAGAAGTGAAGAAGCTTACAATCTTTGCAGCAGCAATTTCCAGTGGCTCATGAAAGTGATCCGCAAGCATCTCGTGCGAAATCTCGACGGAGGGAGACTCCTGAACAGAGTTCTTCCTCCTCTTGGGGTAGACCTTGACTACGTTCTCCGTCTCCTCCATCTCTGCGTTCTCTTCCAAGTGGTGACCAGCTTCTAAGGCAAAAGACGGCAGCCTAGCTTGCATTTCCATGGTCTCCTCGAAGAGCGGGTTCGAAGGAAACTCCAGGCTCTTGCTCTGTGCGCTCCTGCACACGTCGCAATCTCGGCTTGCAGAGCAACAGGATGCGCAGCTCTTGAGGGACTCTTTGAGCTCGTCGGCCCAGTTGAAGACCTCCATCTCCTCGTCCATGGTAGCATGCATGCTAAGAAAATTGAAGTTCTCTATCTGAATGTCGCAGTGCTGGTCTTGGGGCAAGTCGATCATAGACATGTTGGATTTGTTTGCAAGATGTTTTGTCTGAGCAGAAGTTGATAGTTTGGGTCACAGCAGATGTGGGTAGATATTCCGATTTGTGCGTTTCTGTCAAAGAAAACGATCAGAAGTTTGAATGAAAGGAACGATCGAAATTCTGAGATGGAACGAGGCTAGTGTCGAATGCTTGAAAACTTTGTATACTTGTTGGTGCGGAGCAAGGGGCTGTTTGTTTAACAGAATGGAAATGGGAACAGAGTGTCAGAGTTTTGTCAATGTGAGGTAATATTTCATTATGAGGAAGTTTCAACACGTGAAGTACTCAGTTCATGTGGATGCACCTTTATGAAGAGGTTTTTTGTATGGTTGCAGCAGCGCTAGAGACACAGGAGGCATGCTCTTGAATGCTTGCAAGGGCAGCGGTAAGGGACGAAAAGGAGAGGAGAGGATGATGATGTGGGAAGAGACTTTGTGGCGAAGAATGGCGATGGGATGAATAGTAGGGACGTGTGGGAGAGGCTGGGAGGTTAGCGACTGTGACGGAGCAAGACGGGAGGGGGGGGGGGAGGTTTTGGCTAGTAAACTGCAACGGTTCGGCAATAAGAGTACATGAACGCGTGTGGCTAATATTTCGACATCATAACGCAACGGTTCAACTGACCGTCGGAAATTCAAATCGCATCTTTTCGGAGCAGTTGACGTGCGAGCGCCGTTTCACCTGTATACCTCAACGTTTCGCTCCAATCTCCTTTAGGATTTGAAAGGTTGGTCACGTACCGTAGTAAACTGATTACAATTTCCCCCCGGTCAGCACCCTCGTAGGTGTCGGCTCATCCAAGTCAGCAACTTCGGGAACCCCACCCCTCCTTTTGACTGGATATTGAGGGCTAAAGGAGGGGTAAGGGTCTACAATGGTATGGGCTATACCCCTAACTGCTCATTGCTGCCCTCACCTATCCTACCCTCAAGATACTGAGGCGGGCCTCATCATAGGCTTACATGGGACGGTGCCGTGACTCCCAGGCACTCAGGCCATGAGTCCATGTTTACTCAAGCATAGTTAAGTTAAAAATCAGTATTAGGACAATCAGAAGAGCCTGACAGAGACCGGAAGACCGGCGTTGTGCCAGCCCGTATCTTGTACCAGAAGGTTTACTCAAAGTTAAGTTAGAATCAGTACGAGGACAATCAGGAGGGAGCATGGTCAGGAGATGGGTATGGCTGTTGGGGATACTGATCATCGACGTGGGGATGGTGAAGGAGGGCAGAGGAGAAGCCGGTGCAGTAGAGGAGGCTCGGGAGCTGTTGGGCATGTCGGACGCCGACGGAGACATGAAATGGCAGGGTAGTGCCTGCTGCCCGTTGGGGAGGAGGATTGGTGCCATGAGCGCCTGCGAGATGAGGGAGTGGTTGATTTGTATCAATGCGGTGAGATGGGACGAGGACGTGCCGGTCATGCCGAACGAGACAGGAACGCTGAAGGAAGACGAGCTAGTGAGGAGGGGGATTAGAATGGAAGGGGCCAGGAGCATTGTTGCCTGCAGGAACTTCACGACGCATGGGGTGTTGTATGCTCTGTACAATTTGGGTGGAGGCGAGAGCGATAAGATGACAAGCATGGTGAGACGGTCGATCCTGAGCTTGAAGCAGCTGCAGCGCAACAGGATGCTAGGGGTACATGTGGCCATCGCAGGTAAGGAGGGGGCAGAGAGCATTGGCGCTCTAGTTGGCATGGAGAAGCTGGGAGTTCAATTCTCGTTCCACCCGGACGCTGAGAGCAGCACGACCTTCAAAATCAGTGCCATGCTGGCATCACCCTTCCAGCACACCATGTTCCTCGACGCCGACACGTACGTCTGCCGTGACGTGCTGGGAGCGTTCGACCTCCTACCAAGGTTCGACCTGGTTGCGACAGAAGCTCCTATCCTGTTCCACGAGGGTCATCCTACAGGGCTCGCTCGTTTTTCCATACCGTCTTCCTACGCTCAGTTCAACTCTGCAGTAGTCTTGTTCGCCTCCAACGAGCGCCTTACGAGGCTGCTGCGGCTGGCCCTTGAGCGGGGGAGGCAGCTGCAACCCCTGGGGTTCTACGATCAAGAAGCTCTTAGATTCGCGCTCTGGAACAGCCCCGATGTCAGAACGCACACTCTGCCTCCTCCCTGGCAGTGCAGAGGAGCTACGACGTGCAGTGACTTGGTGGCTGGCCAGGTCATCGTAGGGCAACCGGTTGACGCTGGGTTCTTTCCTTGTGTTGTGCTGCACAGCCGCAAGGTCAGGGAGGAGGTAGACGAGACGTTCGCCGTCTCCTGCTCCGAAGGGGCTACCGCAGATGTGGATCGGCTGGGGGCGGACTCTCTGCTGCCTTGCGGGGTTCCGAGGCGGGAGGAGTACCAGAGGGTGGAGGAGAGTGAAGTTTTCAGCGAGATGATGAGCTTTTCTCGCTATTGGATGATGAAGAATGGTTTCATGCATGTCGCTGCGAACATGCTGTCGCT
Organism: Guillardia theta CCMP2712; assembly: GCF_000315625.1. Taxonomy (NCBI): domain Eukaryota; class Cryptophyceae; order Pyrenomonadales; family Geminigeraceae; genus Guillardia; species Guillardia theta. The sequence goes on from NW_005434564.1 coordinate 77,604, forward strand.
CATACAGCCTGATGTCTTGATGCAGTGGAGCAGACGCTGGGAATATCCCTTCCACTACATCGCCATCCGCCGCCTACAGGAGCAGTTCTACCAGGGTCAGGGGTTGAGGGTTATCGATGGAGGTATAGGTTGCACGTTCTTCCCCTTCTTCCTCGTTGAACATCTGCCTAACGTCACGGTGAGAAGCTCTCAACAAGTGGAGATAGGGTGGACGCTGTGGGACACGAATGGGGAGAGGGAAGAGGAAGGAGAGAGCATGTGGTGGTCAGCTCAGAGGTGAAGTGGAATGGTGGGCTGAGGGGGAGGGAGAGGAGAGGAAAGGGAGAGGGGAAGGGAAGAGGAGGCCCGTTTGAAGCTGGTAGTGGTGAGAGAGCAAGGGTGGAGGGAGAGGGAGAGGAGTGGCTTAGGGGGGGGAGGGTTTGTTGGTAGGTGACTGATGTTTGTCTTCGCAGGTCGACGGCATCGACTCAGACATGCGGCTTCCTCAAGTCTACCATGAGCTCGGGCTGTTGGAGGAGGACGGTAGGGTGCAGCTGTTCCACTCGTCCATGGCGGACCTGCCCTTTGAGGACAGTACCCATGACGTGGCGATGTCAGTTTCGGTCCTGGAGCACACAACCAACTATGACCGCATCCTGGCTGAGTTCCGACGAGTGCTGAAGCCAGGAGGGTTCCTCCTACTCAGCTTTGATGTTTCTCTCAAAGGAGATGCGCAGATCAGCGTCGAGGATGCAGAGAAGCTGCTGCGAGTCGTGGAGGAGGTTGGGTTCAAGGAGGTGGAGGGTCGAGGGCGGCGGCTGCAGGACATGACGAGGGAGGAGGCAGAGATCCTGACGAGTACGTGGGCGATCGAGAGGGATCCGCAGGCGAACCCTTGGATCAGCATGGCGGCGATTCGCCACCTAACTGTCTACTGCTCCTTGTTCCAGTCCACCAAGGTATCATTGAATGAATCATCATGATACGGTTCCGACGGTTCAACGGCACTGATACCGCCCGGGTCCTTGCGGCGGGCCCGGGCCCGGCCGTCACGGTAGCCGCCCGGCCCCGTGACTAACTCCGGGTAGGGCCCAGGAGCCTGACTCAGCCCGTCCCCGGGGGGTGCCGCCGATCTCACTGAGGGGGGCCGATCGGCCCGGCCCCGGGGCCCCGTGCCCGGCCGCCGCAGTCACCCGTTGCAGCCGGGCCGGGGGCCGGTGACCGCAGCGCTGCCGCGGGGGGCCCGACGGCGGCGGCCCTTACGGACGGCCATCGGACCCTCAGAGGCTCGGGCCAGTAACCGTCAACCGCCGACCGGCGGCGTGAGGCGCCGTTGCCCGGCGGCCAGCCTTGGCCCCCCCGGGATCCCCCGGCCCGGGGGGCTGCGCCGGCGAAACACCGTGACTCCGGGCCCGGCCTTACTACCGGTGTGACCCGGCGGCGGCGGCCGGCGGTCCGCCCGGCCCGGCCGGCCCGCGGGCCGCCGTGCCGGCGGGGCTTGATGCCAGTCAACCGAGCGGCCGCCAGTTGCCGCAAGTCAGTTGAAAGCCAAGTCGGTGGGAGTACGGCGGTAGTGGTAAAGTACCCCTGCCTTATTTCTGAGATTCTCTGTGCGACTACCCGGTACCTTGCCTTTATCAGCCTCGGACCACCCTCCTACCTCCACCCCCTTCTTTCCGAGTTAAAAAGAAATCACTGATATGGATGCCCCTTGACCCTTCAGGGCTGGACCCCTGGTAAACCTATATCAAATGAGGGGTGGTGGTACTGTTTCGGGAACTTCTGCAGGGCTACCCCCCCTGCCCTCCCAGTGATCGGATCGTGATTCCGCCGGGAGCTCTCCCAATGACTGGGGGGTGGGTACTTGAATTGGAAGGGCTTGCCCTGAGGTTTCAATTGGGTTGAGGGGGTGGGGTAGTAGCGGTGAGGGTGGGTGAGCCGGGGTGGGAGGGGGAAGGGGATATATTGAGGAGTCACTCGCGAAGAGTCAAAACAGCGCGACATGCTTGTGCACTTCATTCCTGGAGCAGCCCTCTTCAACTCTGCTGGGTATGGCGAGACGAGGAGGAGGAGGAGGAGGAGGAGGAGGAGGAGGAGGAGGAGGAGTAGGAGGAGGATGCAAGGGGAATATGTTGGAAGGATTGGAGGAAGGGGTGATGTTCGCATCATTCCTTTTCACTGACCTATCCTCTCCATATCATGAGAGAGTAGACTGGTTGTACAGTGGTGGGATGGTTGCATGAGGTTGAATGTTTGATCATTGTATGAGGTTGGAAGTATGGGAATTTTTGAATGATTTCAAGAGGATTGTGTGTGTATGAAGGTTTGATCAGGGCGAAGCGAACTAGATCATATTGATTGGATACTAGAAACTATCACGTCATGCAGTTTAGTCACCATCATTGTGTAGGTACAACACCGACGGCATCCACACCTGGAATGTCCACAGCCCCAGCTGGATCTACCAGGGTGGTCCCAGCCAGTCTTGGGATGACATCCACGACCCCTACTACAACCAGTGGGAGGACCTCGATGACTCTTCCATCACTTGGCACGTCACTGAGGTACCAATGTCGAGCGATACTTGACTGCTACTATGCCCGATAACGCCTGATAATGAGTCGTTCTTATTGCTACATCTGCGATGTTTGGTTGATTCAAAGTGATTTCGTGTGGTGAAGTGATTTTTTCTTCCAAGTGTAGTGACTGATCTTGTTTGTGTTTATTTTTTTCCTTATAACTTGGTGTTGTTTTTTTAGCCCGTCGACAACCTCTCTGTCGATCCTTGGCTCAGCAGCGTCATCGGAATGTACTAAATCTTCAGTCTGTTGTCACCCACTATCTGGGTTTTATTGAAAATCAAGCTACCTGAAGTTGAGCGCGGCAAGTGAAAGTGCATGAAACAACGTTCAGTCTTTCTACTTGTTTGTTAATCTCCTCATTCTCGCTCCTTCATTCATCCTCATCGTCTCCACAACTGAGCAAGTTCCCTAGCTCGGTCCAGTTGGTACCATCCGCCTTCTTGAGGGTGATCTCAACCTGGCGTGCCAGTCACATCGGAATGAACATGTGCTCACTCTACCTTGGGAGCGAGAATAGAGACCTTGCAAGCGTCCGGATCAACCCTGAGTCCTCCGTTACTCACCATCTTCATCCCCCAGTCTCCTCCTCTCACCTCCCGAACAGTTCCACGTCCAGCGAGAAGTTGTTGACAACGTCAAAGAGGATGGAGAGAGTAAGCCGGGTCGGCGACAGATTGAACGAGCAGCTGTCAGGATCCACCTTCTTTGCGTAGATCGACAGAGTGACGTTCCCTCCCTGCTAGGAGCTCAACGTTGCTGCTGTTGCTGTTGCAGGCAGGAATGGCTGACCTGCTGGAAGAAATCGTAGCGGCACAAGGCTTTTTTCTTCTTCGTTGGATCGTCCTGGTAACATGCGATCATGCCGCGAAATCTCCTCCCCCCCTCCTTCCCTGTCCTCAATCTCTACATAGCTCCCTTTCCCGTCTCAGCATCCCACTCCTTTGTCATGCCCTTCCTTGCCTCCACCTTCTCTTTCCCCCTCCCCCTTCTCCTCCCTTCCTCTTCTTCCCCTTCTCCGCTTTCTTCCACTCTCTTTCCGCAACCTCGCTCTCTATAAGGCGCATTCCGCTTACCCTCCTCCCTCTCGCCTTTCCCTTCCCTCTTCCCCTTCATTCCTCCAAACGCAAGCAGCACCTGGAACACGCATGTGCCCTCCGTGCAGCCCGCGAACGAGAGGAACTCTGAGAACTCAGTCGTCTTCTTCTTCTTGCAGCAGGACCAGTACTTGTAGCCTTGACTGGTGTCAGCAACTGTTGAAGCAACTCCCTCCATCCTCCTCTCATTCAGCTGTCCTCCCTTCACGCACGCTTGCTCCCCTCTGGCTCGCACTTCCTCCTGACCCTCGGGCCTACTATCATCTGCTCCGCCTTTTCTATACTTCCATCTGAATTCCGCTCCAATCTCTCCCCTTTTCTGCCATCCCTCTTTCTCCCCCCACCCCCCCTCACTTGCTACCCTTCTACCTCCCACACCTCCTCCCCCTCACCGCCCCTTGCGGTCACTATACAACTCGTTGAGCTCTCCCTTCCCTCCCTTCCCTTCCCTCCACACCTTCATGGAAGACTGGGGCCCCGGGGTGGTACCGGCACTTCTGCTCAAGGCTGCTCTCGTTCTCGTACACGTTGGTACCTGCCCTGCAGTCAATCTCTCCGATCCTTGCTATCTCAAGCTCACATCCGTTGTTCTTGCATTGCGTTCCTGGTTTTATCCCTCCAGCTCCTCCCTCTCCAGCCGCAAGCTCTTGTTCCCTAAGCTGTCATGCAGAGTTTCAGCAACGTCCTCTTTCTTTTCCTTCTTTCAAACCCCTCTCCCTCCTCTCTCCCTTCCTCCCGAGCCTCCTGTGTCCCCCGCTGCTCATGTCCATGAAGCCTACAAGGACAGGAGCAAGGCGAGGAAGCGGTACAAGGACAGGAGCAAGGCGAGGAAGCGAGAGGGAAGGCAGGGTGGGGTGGAAAGGGTCACCTTGCGGGCATTCTCAAGCGCGACTTTTGCTGAGCTCGAGACAATGACAGGAAGAGCTCGCATCGCTTCTGCGCTCGCATGCTGCCAACGTCGTCAGCACGGGGCTCCTCCTCTTCCTCCTTGCACATGCTCTCACCCCTCCTCTCGTCCCTTCTTCCCTGGAAACGCGGTCTCCTTCCCTCCAGTACTTCCTGCCTTGGCGTGAGTTTCGATTGACAGATCAAGGAGGTGGTGGAGAAGGAGGGAACAAGATCACCTGCAGAGCTCGTTGAGCAGGGAGGAAGTAGTCGACGGGTCCATCCCCGACAAGGTGGTCTTGCGAGCGACGAACTCAATCGTCGTGTCTAGCATGGCGTACGCCTGTAAGCACCGTTAGCAATTCACCGTGTCGACTCCGATGTCAGCGTGCCTGATTGTTGTGCTGCTCCAACATGCGGGTCAGAGTAGTGTCGTGCTTCCCGATTTCCGAGTTGACTTCCACCATGCCGCTCTGATCGCCTGCGGTTGAGCTCAGTCAGCCATGGCGCCATGCAGGAGGGTCGAGACTTGAGCTGGCGTCGCACTTCTTCAACCAGGTTGCAAAGCTCCTGTTGCTAGGGTCCACCCCCTGTCCTTGCAACAGCACCCGTTTTGCCTGCAACAAGGGATGAGAACGACCTCCAGTCTTGAAGAAGTTGGTAATGCAAGGCAGGGAGGGGATTTGACAATGAAAGAACAAAACGTTGATGGTGCCTTGAAAGGAGGGAGGGGGAGGGAGGGGGTTGGAAGGTTGGCGACTGATCGAGCAATGAGATGAGAGCAGAGAAAGAAATAGAGGCAGAAGCAGATGCAAATTATGGAAAGAGCAGTAGCAAGCAGGAGCAGGACAAACAGAAGCAGAAGAGCAGGAAAGCAGAGCAGAAAAAGAGGAGCTGGGCTGGAGCTGGGGCTATGTGTGAAGGGAAAGATGAAGATCAGAGCAAGACGGAAGAAGGGAGAAGGGAGAAGGGGGGGAGATAGGGAGCAGCAGGCGTACCGCTTCAAGGTCTCCCTTGGACACCAGAGTCATGCCCTTCCTTAGGTATGACTTCGAGTTCTGAGGCTCAACCTCGATGCCTCGATCGCAGGCCTCCACAGCCTGATCGAACAACCCTTTCTACAGACGCGACAGGACGTCAAGGCCACGAGATAGAGCGAGGGAGGAGAGGAGAAAGTTTGGAAGGGTCATAGAGAAGAAGAGGGCTGGGGAAGGAAAGAGAAGAAGAGAGTTGGGGAAGGGGAAAGTCAAGAGGAGAGGGGAAGAGAAGAGGAGAGGGGTGGGGGTGGGGGGAAGGGCAGCAAGAAGGAGAGCAAGCAATATTATAAGTCCAATCCCTAGGAGAGGAAAGGTGACTGCGGCGACAAGAACGAAGGGACTAGAGGCGAGAGGAAGGTTTCGAGTTTAGGACTCTCAGATCTCTGACCTTGCACAATGCCGCGGCCTTGTGGACAAGATATTCAGCCTTGGAAGGGTCCAGCTCCGCAGCCCTAGCAAGTCAAGGTGTGACCAGTGGAAGATGGAAGGAAAGGGAGGATGTAACGTGGGGAAGGGAGACAGAATAAAGTGATAGCAGATGGAGGAAGGGGGGGATAAGGAGGAGGCAGGAAGGGGCAACGCGAAGAGAGGAGGGAAGGGAAGCAATCCGCACCTGGAGAAATGTTTAAGAGCTTCATCCCAGTTCTCCTTCACGTAGTGCTCGTTCCCCTTCTCGAATTCTTGCTCCGCCATGAGTATCCTGCCCTCCAGGCGATCAGAACGAGCAAGAGCAACAATCCCTCGCAGATCGCCTTCCAGCTTCCTCTTCTAGAACGTTCCTATCCGCCACATGCTGCCTGCTTCGGTAGCTGCCGTCTCGTCTCCTTCCTGCCTCCTGTGCCTGCTCCATCTTCATACCAATGAAGCAAACACAGGCTATACTCAGAGTCTCAAGGTAGCGGCCGGGGAGGTTCATGAGAATACTGAAAAAAACAGCATGTACTTTTCCTAGCATGTTCTCTTCCTTGAATGCGTTCATGAATCGTAATCATCCCAACCCTCTCTCCTACCAGAAATTTCAGCAGCGTCCTACGAAAAATTTTAAATCCACAAACTTGCAGAAAAGCTCTTGGATCTTTGCTTCACCTTGATGACGAACTAAGCATCAGATCAACTCCTTCATGAAATCCTACCCCAATCCTACTCTACACCCTCTCTGTACATCTCCCAGTTCCTCCCTTGACGGGCTTCCTTTCTTCTTCCTCTCTCTTCTGATTTCTCTCCCAGCCACCCACTATCCAACATTCCCTTCCCTTCCTTCCATTCCCGCGCTCCATTCCGCCCCCACTGACAAGCATAGAACTTTCGGATTAGGTTTTACTTAACTCATCATTTTCCGGGCTCGCCTCAAGTTCTTATCCGGTGAACTACTCCGGCCCGGCCCGTGTCACTGAGACATATCGGCTTGTTTCTATTATGGTTACGACAGGGTAGGGTACAGGTAACAGGGTACTGACTTTGTCTAAGACGACACCGCTGTACCTTTTGATAGGGTACTTGGTTATCTTTTGATGGGGTGGTGTTGGATTCAAGTGAGGAAGGGGGGGTAGGGTACGATCTGAAGATGATGGGGTGCAAAGGGTGGTGCGACCGGGGTGGACTTGACAACTGAGGGTCATGAGAACCCCCTCAGCTTCCTTGCTGACTGGGGGGTAGGGTAGTTAGGGATAGCAAGGGAGGGGTTGTTTGCCAAGCATGAAAGTTCTTGAGAGTAAAGGGTGGGTACTTATTAGTAATGGGAAGGGGTACCACAAATGGATCTGGTTTCGAAGGTAGGTCTGGACATGCAAGCACCCGTTGGAGCCTAAAAGGTTATAGTACCGGTGGTAATGATAGTGAAGCAGAGGGTAGGGGGTGTTGATTTGAAAGCCTAAAATGTTTTTAGATTTAAATCCCCAATCCACCCACCCTGAGCTCTGAGCCAAATACCACCCCATAGCCCACTGTCATTCCCACCCCCTGGAAGTCTACCTCACTCTTCACAACCCCTGACCTACACAATTGCAGAAGTACCCACCCCCATTGTGTGTACCCCCACCATGCCTGGCCAGATCCCACCCATCGCCACCAGGCTACGGTACCCCTTCAATCTAGATGGGTCGAGGTGTAGGCCGCCTACATCATGGCCTCGAAGTCTTGTCCTTCCATCCCTGATCCCCATCACCCACTACCCCCATTTTCTACAACCCTACCCCCAATTAAGCTAGTCCCATTTCCCTCTAACCTTCCCCTACCCCTGTTCCCAACATTCGATCCACCCTGTACCCACCCCCGTTGGAGGCCACCCTACAGCAAGAGCCCGCCATGCCATCGGATGGGAATGAACGCAATCCGAGCACCCCTGTACGGATGTACCCCTTCATTGAGATATTTTGAATCCAGTACCCCTCCCTATGCCCCTTAATTCTGGGAGAGAAAAGGGTGGAAGTGACCACCTTACCACCCCATAACCAACAGTAACCTGTGGATGATTGATCTACCCCCACCCTCCGTTTTCCATTGTACTACCTCCCTGGAAAGGACACAGGTGTACCCATCACCCCCTGATTCCTATTCCTTCACCCCCACAAAAAAGAGGGTACCAATTTGACCCCCACCCACTTTCCTCCTGATACTACCCCACATACTATAATCCATTTGAATTACCCCTACCCCCTCAATTCCACTCGACCACCCTCTCATCCCCAACCTACCGTTCACCGCGCTGCCATCAAGTATACCTATGGCATGAACGCAAGAGGAAAAGAAGGAAGGGACAGTAGGAAGAAAAGGAAGAGGGTTGGATGATGTCTCGAGAATGCATGCGCTACTGTGTTGATGTCAAGTGACAGAGGTGAACAAGATCTTGCTGTATCGATGAAACGAAATTGACCACGGAATCAACACCCGTTTTGCAGCAAGCATCCAATCAAAGAGTGCAGAACGATATGTGGTGGCCGTTGGTTGTGCATGGTAGTGTATCATGATAAACAGGATAGCTTGGCTTGTTGATGCTGTCATGCTAGGCTGCGGTGAAGGGTTAAGAATATTCTTGCATAAGTTTTGCACTTAGAAGTTTCGTCGGTGATGTTGACAGCCAGTTAGTAGGTTAGAGTTCACGGTGAAGCTCCTTGCTGCTGCATCATCCGATCCATGATGCATAAGTATACATGATGAGAATCAAAATCAGTATGACTGTGCTCATTGATGCGATTTCGCGCATTTTGTTGTGGTTTAGTGAGGAGCAGTAGGCCACTTCGCATTTCAGTTACTCGTATGCTGTTTTGCTGTTCCGCGAGTATGCTTTTCATCTCCTATGACATGAAGTAGTCCAATCTATGCTGCTAGAGGTTGAAGGCTATAGATTCTGTGGGACAAGTAGAAGCGATGATTGCAGTGCTATGACCACAACCACAAGTGAATCTTCTAACTTGTTCTGAGAACAGGTGGAGACATTGGAGCTTTCTTTTCTGTGATTCTAGCTAAGCATCAAATGATCTTCGTAAGAATGATTTCTTCTCCATTCCGAGTAATCCATTTCGTAGGACTTTGCAGCTTGCAAGCTTTGTGATAACTAATTGAAGAGGTTTCGTATGGCAAGAGATATTATCAACGTTGGGGACAATATCGTTGCAGAGCTCGTTAGGCGGGGCGTAAACAAAGAGGCTGCTATTCGAGCTGTTCAGGCCACTAACAACGTAAGGGCTCTTGGCTCCTTCAGGCAGGGTGATGACATGGGCAACAGGCTGGGACTGATCAGGCACTTGATTGGGTGCGAAAACATTACAAACCATCTGGAGATTCTAGCGAACAAGGAATAGCAAAGAGAAGAAACGATCATCACCGTTTGGGTGCAAGGATTGCAGGAGAAGCTCGCGAGGGTGGTGCACATTTGGAGGGTGGAATGCAAAGCAACAAAGAGAAGAGTCTTGAATTCTTAACGCATGCTCTCGCGGAGGTAAATATGCTGTATGCATTTGACTCTCTCACTCTTGGTAGGTTGGATTTAGCCCAGCCCATGCTAGGAGGGCCTGCCTTGCCACTAACCTGGCTGGTGTTCCTCAAGCGATCGAATGGGCCCTTGCCCACCTTGATGAAGAGAACAACGCCTCGCAAGAATTGCTCAATAGGCAGGGAAATTTAGTGAACAGAGATGTAGGATACAATGACAACCAAAATGACCAAGGATTAATCGTAGAATTGCCGGATGGAAAACTTTTTAGACTGTCCAATCCCAATGGCCGGGTCGTTGAGATGCCTAATGGAAGTGTTGTGGAGATGGTCGATGGCCAAGTAGTCGAGATGTCTAACGGTCAGCAGCTCGAGATGGTCGATGGCAGGTGATGTATCTCGTGCTGCGATGTGGTATCCTGTTTCGCTGACTGGAGTGCTGCCAGCTTGATTGAGATTCGACCAGCGTCGATCACTCTTGATGAGGGCGAGACTGTCGGTCATCGTATTCTTGATTTGGAGACCAGCCGTCAGGTTGCGATGGCGTCACGAGGAATGGGAAACCAGGCGAATATGCAAGTTGGAAACAGCGTTCCGAGTACTCCGATGAGACAGCAACAGCAGCCGGTCAATGATCCCGCGTTTGAGAAGAGGACTCAGGATCAAGAAGACAAGATCAGGCGACAGCAAATGCAGGCCAATGCCAGGGAAGAGCAGCTAAACCTCCAGGCACAGCAATTGTCTGAAAGGGACAAGGTAATACTAGAAACTGTGTATGCCATAACTGTCTCTGACATGTTTTACAAGGCTATGGCTTCTAAGCAACAACAAATTGCTCAACATCAACAGGGGCTGAAAGAGTTAGAAGCCACTCTGCAGAAAGATCGTACTAAGCTGCAGAATGAGCAAGAGTTGCTTGAAAAGAGAGCCTCCGCACTGAAGCGCAAAGAGACCGAACTTCAAGCTAGAGAAGCAAAGCTTGAAAGAATGCAGCAGGAACTCATGAGGCAACGAGATCAGATCCGCAACATGGACAAGGAACTCAAGGAGCGCGAAGCAAACCTACAGAATGCGATGGCTAACGGTGCCTCGGCATCGTCCACGGTCAGACAAGTCACGGACTCAGGCTCTGATCGAGATGAGGTAGAGAAGGAGAAGTCGGCCATGGACAACATTGAAGCCGGGCGGATCCGGTTTCAAGAGCTCACGCTTGGAACCCTGTTGGGAAGCGGAAGCTTCGCTGATGTTTACAGGTGACTTCGATGTTTATTCGTTTGTTTCTTGACCTTGTTCGGTAGGGCGGAATGGCGTATGCCCTGTGCAGTCAAGAAGATGAAAGGCAGAATCAGTAAGGAACAGATGGCAGAGTTCGTTCGTGAAGGCGAGATGATGCGGTCGCTGAAGCATCATGGTAACAAAAGTCTCTGCATTGGAAGCGATGTCTGATGGTGAAACAGGCATTGTCAAACTACTTGGTGTCTGTGTTGAAAACGGTTCATTTTACCTCGTCCAGGTGAAAAACAGACTTGTTTCTTTGCTTTGTCGTAACCGGCGGTGTTCGTCTGTTTCAGGAAATTGTTAATGGCCATGGCAACTTGTTTGACTACCTACACAAGAAGAACCAACGGTTGACCTACTGGCAGGTCTGTTTCCGTTGTTTCTGTCTGGTGCATGACGCCGTCCGTAGGTTCTGCAGATTGCGGTGGGCATCTGTGATGCAATGGCCTATTTGCACGAGCGACACATTGTACATCGTGATCTCAAACCACAGAATTGCCTCCTTGTTAACGACAAAGGAGAGGTCTGCCATGCAATCTCCTCCACGTGTTGGGTCCTCACTGTTACCGAAAGGTCAAGCTCTGCGACTTTGGGTTGGCCCGTTTGAAGAACGCGGCTTTCGTTGAGACTGTTAGCAACACAGCAGGAACGCCGGCGTACCAGGTGGATCCCTCAGGCTGGAACTGTGAACGTCTGACACAAGTCATAGGCTCCCGAGATGCTCCGTGACGAGCCGATCTCGGAGAAAGTCGACCTCTACGGGTTCGCTGTTATGCTATGGGAGATGTACACGGGGAAGCTGCCATGGTCGGACAAGAACTACCACCAGATGATTCACACTGTTGCTGTTCGCAACGAGCGCCCTCCCATCCCTCCTGAGACGCCGCGGGAGTTTGTTGCGGTGATCGAGCAATGTTGGCACCCTGTATGAAGCTCAGCAGCTAGTCGATTGTCGCTAACGGTGCTACAGGTCCCTCAGAAGAGGCCGAGCTTCAACGAACTCAAGACTACTCTTCGTGACCTGCTGAAATCGGTACACCGTCCTCGCATACCCCATCTGCTTTACTAAGATGTGCTCCTTGCCTTAGGTCCCGCAAGACATTCCTGTCCCCAAGGTGCCAAACAATCATTTCTCTCAGCAGAATCAGGTCAGTGGGATCAGGTTGTTGTTGATGGCCCTCTAACTCAGATGCCCTTCAGGCTCGACAGAACCCCCAGCAGCAGCAGCAGCAGGTAACGGCTATCACAGTTTTGTCACCTGGGCCTGACTGTGCTTTCAGTACTACGTGCAGCACCAGCAACCAAGGGCGCATGGCGTCGTCCCTCAGTATCACGTCAGTTCCCTCCTCGACCTGTTACTCGCTCCCTCACTCTGAATACACAGGCTCCGTCCGCCCAGCCTGTTCTCTACGGAGGCTACCAGCAGAACTGGTGAAGCAAAGAGTAGGTTGTAAGTTGGAAAGCAGGTGCTCGTGACGACGGGATGTCCCTTTCCGTTTTTGGTTTATCAATTATGAGGATGTACTTTAACAAGTAGAAGGTGTGAAGAACCAACTCTGCTTCCTCCTCTTCCCTCCTCCTCGAGGTATCAGGAGGTAGCCCGGTATCCCTCAAGGCTCCTCCAGCTCTGAACGCATGGCACGGTCGCGGTCGCAGTACTTGAGAAGATCGAGGACAGGGCCCTGGAGGAGCCTGGTAACAGGCCGGCGGGAGAAGTAACGGTTGCTCTCCCCAGCTGGGTTGTGAGCGCCCGCAAAGAGGCCGTTGGCTTTTATGAGAAGCCTCTCGCGCTCCTTGAGGTAGACGCGCGCGAGGCCATGGCGGTCGTGGGTCTGGTTGTGAAACCGATCGATGGCGGAGGAGAGGCGAGCGATGCGGTTGAGGATGGCGGCGAGCTTGTTCTCGAGGCGGCTCCTCATGCTCTTGAGCTCGTCAATCTTGCCTATCACCCCTCTCAGCACGTGCCCTTGCTCCCCGCCCATGGCCTCCTCCATCCTCGTGCGCAGAACCTGCGCCGCGTAGAGTCGCGTGAGGTGCATGCAACGGATGTCAAACCGGCGCTTTGACGCTGCGATCTCCGACTTGCAGCGGGTGTTGGCCTCGTACAAGTTCTTGATGGCCTCAATCTCTCCCTCCAGTGTCTTGGTCGGCTTCTCCAGCGCTCTGCTCAGATCCTCCACCTCCCTCCTCGCGTCCTTCACCTCCTGTTGCAACCTTGCACGATCGATGTGCATCTTGTTCTTCGCCACCATCAGCCGCATCTCCTCCTCCTTCACCTCCTCCTCCCGCGCATCCAGCGCCTTGTGCGCTGCCGCCGCCTCGGCCGCCATGGCTCCCATCTTGCTCCCGATCTCTGCGATCCTCTCGTTGGCTGACTCGCGGGACTTTACCCGGAGGTCCTGGACGGACTGCAAGCCAGAGCTCCACATCCTCACGCTCTTCGCCTGCCCGCTCTCTGCGTCAGCGAGCAGCTGCCGCTCGTACTCTCCCTGGGACTTGGCGATACTGAGGGCGTAGAGGAGGGAGGAGTTCTTCATCTCCAGATCCTGCAGCGTCTTCTTCCTCCTCTCCCTCTCCTCCTCCAACTTCTCCCTCCTGGCCAGGAGCCCTTGCTGATACCTCCTGGAGTCTGCTATCGCCTCCTCCAACACCTCAAGGTCCTGCAAGCCCCTTGACATGCTTTCGGTTGTGACCTGACGGGTCTGAATCTTGTCTAGCACGCACCTGGACAACTCTTCTATGTTGTCTTCGTACGCGCTGACCAGCTTGCTGTAGGAAGAGCTGGACAAGTCAGGGCCCTTGCTCGTCGAGGTGCTGGGTGAGGAGTAGCTGAGAACCTCCTTCATATGAAGGGCCGAACGCCGGTGCTGCTCAATGCGGGCATACACCTCGCCCTCCTCGCTCTCTATCCTCCACTTCATCTTCTCGTTCTCCATCATCTTCTCCCTGGCCTTCAGCGTCCTCTCCTGCACCATCGCGATCCTCTCGTGCAGCTCCTGGCACGTCAGTCGCTGCAGGCCCTCTTGCTCCGCCTTGCCCGCCACGTTCTTGATCAGCCTCGTCTCCATGCTCCTCATCCTGGCCTGCACATCCTCCAGCGTCAACCTCAGACTCTCCCGCTCATCCTTGAGCGACGTCACTCGATCCGACGCTTCCCGCAGCGATCGCGCCGCCACCTTCGCGTCCTTTCCCAGGGCCCGGCGCTGACGTTCCATCGACCTTAGCAGGCCATCAGCTCGGACGATCTCAGACGCAAGCTGCATCCTCGGCCTCCCCCGCACCAGCGTCACCCTGACGACCTTGCTCAGCTCGGGTCGCTCCTTGTGTATCACCCGCCCGAACGTGAGGGTGACGGTCGAGCCGACGGGCCCGAGGATCCTCCCGACGATCTCCTCCTCCTCCATCTGCTCCACCAGGCTCCCTTCCACCGCCATGAGCACGTCAAAGAGCTGGACGTCTCCCTGCACATAGGCGGAGGAGCCGACCTCGATCTGCCGCACGTGCCACCCGAGCACCTTGTGCTCGTCGTCCCGTTGTAGAACGATCCCGACCCCGCCGACCCCCAGCTCCTGAGCTGCTGTGACTGCCATCGAGCCGGCCTCCTCCTCTGCTCCACCCGCCTTCAATGACAGGGCAGCAAAATTCTCCAAACCACCCATCGCACCATTGCCTCTCCTTGTGCCTTCCATCTTGACCTCCTCTCGGTTCCCTTGAGGTAACTTGGGACTAAACTCGTTCGTCCCTTCCTCTTGCCTCGGATCCTCCTGGGCGTCAAGACCTTGCCCCCCAGTCAGACCACGGAAGGAGCAGGAGGAATGGGTGTGACTGAGCAACTTCTCCTAGGACCAGGACGTTGACCAGGAGAGAAGTCGACTTCTCTTCTCCCTGCTTCTCTACCTCCCGCACACCAACGATCACCCACTGCCTCCCTATCAGTCCAGCCAACGGGCAACCGTGAATGCTGAGGCGAGTTCCTGTTTGAGAAGCCTTAGTACAACTTGAATGGCCTCGTAGTGCTTGGAACTTGAACTTGTGACTTAGTAATGGCAGAGTGTCACGGTGGCCGGGCTGGGTGACTGGGTGATCCGAGTACAACCCACGACTAGATCGAATGATTCCGGAGCTCCATTGACCTCTGATCGCGCCAACCAGCCTTCAGCATCACATCGCAACTCGTAGCTCACTGCTGCAGCTCAGCGGTCGCCAGTAGCACTCACGGTCACGCTGTCACTGTCTGCACTTGCAAGGAGCCTCTCTCCTTTTAGAATGGTCCAATCATCCTCACGCACGTTTCCGAGACAAGATCTTCCAAGCTTTTCTCTCCTCTCAGGACCGTACGACGGTCTCCGCCGGTCGGTGACCGTATGCGGCCCAGCCCGAATCGCCCTCCGGCTTCAACGGCGGGAGTCCTGCCCTCACAGAGTCAGGCTCCTCCTCCTCCTTATTTCCTTCTGCTCAGACTACTCGTTCCGAGTCTCGTCCTGGTCCTCGTCCTCGGACAACCAACTCGTTCTTTCCTCCTGCTGCTGCTTTCCTTCTGCTCTGACGACTCGTCATCGTCCTCGTCATCGTCCTCGTCCTCCTCGTTCGCTCCTCCACCTCCTCCTCCTCCTTCTTTCCTTCTGCTCGGACTACTCGTCCTCGTCCTCGTCTTCGTCCTCGTCTTCGTACGGTCCTCGTCCACCTCGTTCTTTCCTCCTGCTGCTACTTTCCTTCTGCTCAGACTACTCGTCCTCGGACAACCAACTCGTTCTCTCCTCCTCCTCCTCCTCCTCCTCCTCCTCCTCCTCCTCCTCCTCCTTCTCCTCCTCCTCCTTCTCCTCCTCCTTCTCCTCCTCCTCCTCCTCCTCCTCCTCCTCCTCCTCGATCCCACGGGCCGCTCGCCGCGTTTAGCTGATCGGACCAACAGAGCAATGACGCATAACGGTTTCTGTTTTTGTAACGATTTCATAACCGCCCATGAGGGAAACCGCGATGAAGGTAGACCAGTTCGGATGACCTACCCCCAGTATCTGAAAGAATCTACTTGGATAACCCCCTATTTATCCCAATAGTACCCCCACATTCCATATGAGTAGGCATGCTTGGAAACAGACCACCCCACCGCTACAGAAGGGATTTTTGGCGGCAATGTCTATGCAGCGAATGGAGACAGGAGGGAGGAAGAGGAAGAAGATGAGGGAGAGAGAGAGGGAGAGAGAGAGGGAGAGGAGGAGGAGGACGAGGACGAGGACGAGGACGAGGACGAGGACGAGGACGAGGACGTGGACGAGGGAAGAGAAGGAGTGCAGGGAAGAAGCATGAGGAAAAGGAAGCGCACAAACGGTGTGGGACAACCATGGCGGTAGTCAGAGGAGAAGTTCTAGATATGCTGAGGACAGAGGAAGCAGTACAGTGCGATGCCATGACAGGAGGATAAGACCGCATCGATGAATGACTAGTGGAGAGGAGGTAACAGGAGCTTGAATCGCAGAGTAGTCTTGCGGATCAGATCTCTTGCGCACGGTCTAGTGTATGCCTGTCAAAGTCAGCAAGACGCTGCATCTATATCGTAGAGATCATAAGTTCAACCTAGCAGCGGATGTTGCTCCTGCGTGACTCCTTTACTCTCCTTAGGCTCGAGGAGGGACAGCAAAGGAGAGATGCGCTGACCTGGGCACCAGACATGTGTCTCCCATCATCATAGTCAGGTAGATGGCAATCTTTGCTCCCTTCTCTTCCTCCCTACCTACCTATTTACCTAACTACCTCCCTCCATCCTCCCTCCCTCCCGCCCCCGCTCCATCCAACAATCCATTTATGCCCTTTTTCTCGCGTCTCCTCTCCCTCTCACCCCTCCCACCTTGCTCGCTCTCTCCCTCCCTCCCTCTCTGATGTTAACATCTCTTCTTCTACCTAGCTCGAGCTGGTGCTGCCGACACCATGAAGAAGGTGAACAGGAACCCGTCGGGCTCCAGCAAGCGGACGGTGAAGCCAGTGGCTACCACGTCGCCAAGGTGAAGCTGCATTCTACCGTAGCAACATCCTTTCTTCATCTCGTCGCCCTCTCTTGGTCTGACTCCTCTGATCGACTTTGTTTTCAGGCCCTCGACAGCCTCGAGCTCAGCTGCCGCCCGAGAGCTAACGGACAGGGCGAACTTCGTGCAGGTCAAGAAGCTGGTCTCGGCATTCTACAAGACTCCGCAGGAGCTGAAGATCCCGGGATGGGACAGGGAGGCGTCGAGGCTGCAGCTCTTCATGCATCCTTGTGACCTTGTCCCTGCTGTGGAGGCAGTGAGCAGCGTGGTGGAGCGAGGAGGGGCGACGTCGATGAGCCTCGTGGTTACGGTGGAGCGGAACGGCCCGCTCACCCTGTTCTACCGGAGGAAGTGCGAGATCAGAGAGAAGAACGTTCTGACTGCCGTGGAGCAGCCGGAGATCGTGCCGGTCGCCGCCATGAAGTTGATGAAGACCATCAACAAGTCGCTCGCCATGCACAACCTGCAGGTCCTCGAGCTGGTAGGGCTCGAGATCCCGTCGCCAAGCATGGTGGAGCTGGCCCAAGGGCTGTCGTGCAACAAGAGCCTGGCCACCGTCTGCTTCAATGACTCTGAGATCGGAGACAAAGGCCTCCTCGCCGTGCTGCCCTCACTGCAAGATCACCCCAAGATCGCCCGGCTCCAGCTCTGCCGGACTGGCATCACGGACGTGTCGGGGAGGAAACTCATGGAGATCCTGAGGGTTCAAGCTGAGCGGCAGACTCTGCTGAAGTGGGAGAACAGCCTCAGGAAGGAGGCGCAACCGTCAGCCCACGGGGGAGGCGTCAGAGTCATCGCCGTGTCCCATAACGACCTAGGATCGGAGACGTTCCTGGCCCTGGTCAACGTGCTGGGGCTTGAGAGCAGCCTCAAGGAGATCTATGCCAGAGGCTGCAACCCTTGCCTTCAATCTTCCAATGAACTCCAGCGATGTCTCGACGATACCACGGCGATACGCGTGAAATATCCCCCCAAGACACATTCTCCCTCCCTTGAATCCCTCTCCTGAGCCCCTTGCCCTTATTGTCTTCCTCCCTCACTTCCTGATTTCTTTGTCTCCATGCTGAACCATCCTGTCATGGCTGTTGTGGTCATTCATTTGCTTCCCGTTAACCTTGTCTCTATGCCCCAGATGTCTCTTTTCTCTCCTTCTGGCTTTATCCCCAACTTGCTGACTCTCCTCCCCTCACGCCTCCTCTCACGTCTCCTCCCGACCAGCTCACGTCCTTACCTCCCTCTTCATCTTTAAGATGGGGTACAGTGACATTGTGTTCAGATCTTCGACCTGCGAGAGGCGAGGAATGTACCGGGATGGATCTACGACGCGAGATCCCATACTTCCCTCATCTTCGAGAGGTCCGATCTTGGCCAGCACAGCTGCTCCGTGTCCAGCGAAAGTTTGCAGGTTAGCGGCAAGTCACTCGACCGTCGTTGTTCTAATTTGTCGATTCGTAGGAGACCTCGCAACCAGTGATCCCTGATCCTGCAAGGAACCGGGATCCTGCAAGCTATGATGGCCATGGAGCGAGAAACGATGATGTGGCAATGGGTTACGAGGTCAATCAAGAACATGAATCGAAGATCTTCATCCGCAGAAAAGTTCAAAGTGAAGAGGTGAGGAGTTTCTACAGCACAAGTCTCTTGATGCGACTGAACTGCTTCATCACAGTGGAATGACGACGGAAAGTATGTCAAGCACGATCAAATATCGAGACAACTGCGTTCTACCTTGCCAGCCGAGGTCAGTCTATCGACTCAAATTTCTCCATCTCACTGCCGTGTAAGCTTGCAAGAGAGATCAGAAGCCTGTCAGACGAGCTGAATGCCAGCAAGGGGACAGTACGAGGTGAGCTCTCAAAAGTTCCATAGTGGGTGATCTTGACAACTTGCGTTCAGGAATCCCCCGGCAGAGGAGCTGCGAAGACTTGCTCGGTGACTTCGCGCGCAGCGCAGCCAAACGTCGACCGTTCCGCACGCAGCTGAAGAGGGTCGACTGTCTGCTCGACGACCCGTGGGTGAACTTGGCCGGATCGAGGGAGGAGGATCCGGCTTGCCGCGCGCTCACAGTCAAGGAGGCATGTGACGCCATTCGGGAGATGAGGAGCATGTTTCGGCGGCAGGTTTTTGTCTACCTTGTGTGGGTGACACGGTTTGAGGTGTGCTGGACAGAACGTTGCGCTGCTAAGGGCTCACCAGGAGCTGATTACTGCAAGGCTGGACCGTCAACAACGAGAACAGGGGAGGGGAGACGAGCTTGACTCGTCCGATGACGAGTGGACCAAGTCTTTGGAGAGGACCATTGGAGTGATTGCTGAAAAGGTAGAGGCTCTGGAGGCAGCGCGAGATCGCAAGGAAGGGAGCAGGGAGCATGGTCAGACGTTGAAGTTGCCGCAAGAAGATGTGGACTGTAGCATACAGAGCTCCAGGGGAAGCAGAATGTCCGATTCCTTGGAGCTGGTGGCTGGGAGGCTGGAGGAGATGTGGGGAGGAGATTCGGAGGAGGACTAAGTCTATGTTGGACCTTGTACATGATGTGAATACTTGAAAACAATGCCCTGCGACTCTCATCGGAATTCGAACAAGGCCTTAGGTGACTTGAGAGCGCTTGCAAGGGTTGGGGAGCGAGGGCTGAAGCTGATGGACCTCGGAGTAAAGCCAGGGCTGATGGCACAGGATCAGACGCGAGGTAGGAGCAGAGGTTCCACATACCTTGACGAGGACCGATGATCGCGGATGTTGATTGCCTCCGTCCTCCGCAAGACGACGCGCTTGGAGGAGGAGAACCCTAAAGACCCTTTCCTCACGTCCAGGATCACTGTAGACCCCACAGGCCCGTTCAAGAGCCCCAGGATGTCACTGGAGGAGAGGTCGTGCAAGGGGATGCTGTCAACAGCAAGAATCTGATCGCCAGGGATAAGCTGGTTGGACAGATGCCTCTGCTGTGTCTGTGCTACTACAATCCGCTCCCCTCTCCGAGAAAAGAGGATTGGAACAGATGCCGTGTGCTGCCGAAGCAGGGGAATGCTTGCTTCCTGACCTTCAGCCTTCCGTACAGTCAAGCTGACTTGAGAGCCGTCGGTTCCTTCAAGCTTGTCGTGTATCGTGTCTACTGTACAGTTCGCCACTTCTTCATCGTCAATGCGTAAAACGACATCTCCAACGTCCAACTTCTTGCAATGCCATGCTGGGCTCCCTGCCACGATGCGGTCGATTGCTGGGCCCTTGTCGCTGCTGCTGATCAACAGCCCGACACCAGCTGGGGGAGAATCTTGAGCGGAGGAATCTCGACGAGGAGTAGCGAGGACTTCCGATGTGTCCAGATCTGGATCCTGTAGGTCGACTCAGCAAGTTTGCGGGGTCAACAGCAAGTTACCAGCTTGGTGGACACGTCGATCTTGACTGACCACTGTGCCTTAGGCGAAGCCTCCCTTGCCGCCTGCGGGCTCAGCCACGTGCAGCTCCTGTCCAGCTGACTCTGAAATGGACGAAGAGACTGGCTGGAGGGGTCAAAGAAACAGATCAGAGTGTCGCTGCCGCCCTCCGCTGCTAGCACTCCCTTTGCTGCCTTCTCCCCGAAGACATCTCCAGCTACGAACTTGCTGGGCTTCCCCTGCCCGTTGGCTACGTAGCCCTCGATCACCATGGCGGTGGCGGGCCTCTTCCAATCAATGGGGAACGAGATCTTCTCGCCCCGACAGAATCGTTGGAGGGAGCAGCAGACAATGAAGTTCTGCAGCTCCAGGTTGCTGAGACGCGAGAATATCTTGCTCTGACGGAGGAACTTAAAGGTCACCTTGGTCGCATCGTGCTCATCAGACCAAGACGGAGACGTCTGGCTGGTAGCCTCCTCAGACTCGTGGGCTGCCTCGTCGCTGTCAGTGGTTGACGCGTTCCGCTCGCTGCCTGTGGAGTCAGGGCTGTTCATGAACTCGTCGAGCCGGGAGATCACGGGGAGGCAGAGAGCGTTGGAGAACTCAGTGAAGATCCTGGGGGTGACAACGTCCTGGTCGTCCTCCTCATGGATGGGAGAGAGCTGGAAACTCACCTCCGCCTTGTCGTGGCTCGACTGGCATGCAAGCGTGCTGTTGGGGATGGCTGGTGACTTGGAGAGGGATGCGAGGCACTTGCGGAGAGTGGAAGCGACGATGGGAGCTGAAGGGACCATGGGGAGGTCTTCGACGAAGTCGACCATCCTGTCGACCCTCGCGATGATCAGGCTCCATGTAGTTGAGGACATGACGGTGAGGAGGAGAGGTTCTTTGCTGGCGCGGGGACTCGAGTAGGGTCAGCTACAGTTTCATCTCCTCCTGCAAACTCGCACGTTATAATGTCAAGTGTTGGTGCATGACCCTCAGCTCAGCTCAGCTCAGTTTTGATGTTTATCCTCCTTAACATGAGACCCCGATCCAATCTCACTGTCTCTGTCTCTGTCTCTGTCTCCTCTTCGTTGCCCCACCGCTCTACTTCTCAACACTCTCCTTCTCAGTCCTCCCCCACTCTCGCCTTGGAAAACGGTCACGACGAGCCTCCTCACCCTTGGAGCATCATCTTTCCTACCTGCATTGCAAGCAATGCACTTCCGATCTAAAACTGCATCTGTGATGGTAGCCCTTCTTTCCCATCACTTCTGTCCTGAATGACCATATTCTCCTGTCTGCCTTCCACATACCACACGTCTCCATGACCACCTTTCTTCTGCCCCCTTTCTTCTGTTCCATTTCTCTCCCCTCCTTCGCTCCATTGTTTTCCTCTTGAGACTTTGACCTTTAAAGATCCATCCCTCTTCCTCTCTCTCTCTCTCTCTCTCTCTCTCTCTCTTTCATGCTGAGAAGATAGGACTGATCATCATCAGTCCTTTGATTTCTTACATCTTCTATCCCCTCTCAGATGTTCTATTCTCTCATTGTGACCTCTGCTCCTCTCTCCTGTGCTCCTGTGCTCCTTCCTTCTCTCCGCTCTTGCTTTCTCCGAACCTCTCCTCGCCTCTGCCTCCTCCTTCCCTCCGGAGTCCTCCCTCCTCCCTCCTCCCTGCTCCCTCGCCATGCATAACGGATGAAATCTTTGTCAGGGACATTCCACCACCCCACCCCCTTCAGATTCATGAAATCACCCCACCCTCGGTATTTGATGTATCTCCTCTGAACAATTACCCCACCCACCTCAAAAAGATTCAACTTGCAAGTACCCCTTAATTCAGCTCTGAGTACCCCATATTCTCCATAGCGTAGCCGCGTACTCATCACCCTACCCCACCTCTGAGTCAATACTGAGTGGCAATTGTCGGCCCGCACTTCCTCTCCGCCCCATTTTTCTACCACCCCCACCCCCTCAATCACATCCTGATACCCACCGGGCCTACTAGCCCTCACATCACTGTTACCGTGCAGATCCGGTCCCGCACCGTGACCCCTGTTGGTGGCCGTGGGCATTCAGCTGACCCCTACTAGGCTACCTACTGCAAATACCGAAAGTACCCACCATATACAGCAAGATCTTACCACCCTGCATTGACATGACCCCCAGAGGATCAGTGGCTCGGGAGTCTCAGGTACCGAGTTTGTAGCACCGCCGCGGCCCGCCCGCCCGCCGCGGCGCCGGGGGCACGCCGATCCGACTGAGCCGGCCCGGCGGCCCCCGGCGATGAATCCGATGATACGGTGACGGCAGTGCGGGCCGGCCACGGGGCCTTCTAACTCAGTGAGCCTCCGGGCCCGTGACCGTACCGCGGCAGCCCCGCCCGGTCACTGAATGAGCCCTGGCCCGGGCGCGGCCCGGGCTGCCGCTGCCGGCGCCGCTCGGGCGGCCGTGGGAGGTTAATATTCTCGGCACCCGGACGGGACCCCCGC
>NW_005434564.1:100351-105461 GCF_000315625.1 Guillardia theta CCMP2712
TCCGCCCGCCGGGCGGCCGCCAGTTCCGCCAGCTGGAGCGTTTAAGAGTCGCTGCAGCCGCCCCGAGAAGCCCGCAGGAGGGGCACCGGTCGGCCGCCGGACAGCTAGTGCGGGCCGGGTCCCGCCGGGCGGCCGGCGGCGCCGCCGCCGGACTTCCGAGTCACGGCGGTCCGATCGCGGTGCCGGCGGACGGGACCGGCGGCACGGCTCGCTCAACTTGGCTCAGATGATTACAGTGTTCGGAGTTACATGACAGCTGCCGCAAAGGTGAACAGGCTTGTAGAGCGGAAGCATCGGCATCGGGTGGCGACCACACGGCTTCTGATGTCGATGCCACACAGTGCGGCACACAGACTGTCGGAGTCACCGCGGCTGTGGTGAAGGAGATCATTGAAATAACGTTCACGGAAAGAATACAAGAAAATGCGGCAACAGCCACTTGCTCTAGACCAAAGGCGGCAGGATTACTGTGCACCGATGCGTCGAGAGTACCAACCCAGCAACGCGCAAACACCGAGAGTACTGCGACTGAGTGAGCACGGAGATCAAACCGTCATGAGCAGGGTCACCAGCAGGTCAAGAAAATCATCCAAGCGAGAGTGTTGCCTAGATCCATGGCTGACTGACCTTGTAACCTGACAGCGCATCTTCGTCAGGACTGGGGAACGGGGGATGGGAGCTTGAGACTCGGAACTCAGGCAGTACCCACAGGCAGTACACAAAACACCTTAGCCGCTGGCTAACTATGTGATAGAGTCCAGCATCTTCAATATCTAGCTATCCAGACACGGTTGCAGTGCGTGTACAGCGATAGCTGTGCTGTTGATGATGCAATTATCTCCTCACAGATGAAAAGTCTCTTGAGGGCACAGAGCCTTGCTACGCTCGATGCGTTCTAGCCGCGGAGGAGCCCTCGCTCACTGCATGCTTGACTTGATCTAAGGCGGAGCATAAAAGAAGCAACTAGGACATATTGCCCTCCTTCGCTCTGTATCTTCGGCATCATGTTCTCAACCGGGTGCGTTGTACGAACTGTTGCCCTCCACTCCCAATCCAAAATTCTTCCTGCTCAATTACGGTACCCCTTCATCATCTCCATCTTCGTCTCTGTCTCTCTTCCTCGCTCTCCTTACCCTTAGCATCTCATCATTGCCAGTCCCTCCCTCCTCCACAACTTCTCCTGTCCCTCTTCCCTCCTCCCTGCCAAACACCCTCCGGCCATGCTGACGCCATTAGGCATGACCGTTTCACCATTAACGGAAATCGAAACGGGGAGAGGTTGGGTGCGAAAACATGCCAAGAGCGGCTCTAGCAACGTGCGCGGCCCTCCCGCAGCCCCGCCGACATCTCCATGCACGCAACGAGATCAGGCAGATCGTTACCACTAGTTCGTATCCTTCACTGCTGCTCTCTATATGAGGCACCACCCATGTACAAGGTCTGCATCAAGGTGTTAGCGGCAGAGAAGGCGGAGGCAGCTGTGACGAGCAAGGGCGGCAGTGCCAGGTAAGAGCAGCAGGGAAGGTCAAGACAGCAGGGAAGGTAAAGGAGAGCATTGAAGGCTATCACAAGCTTCAGCCTCAGTTGTTTTCTGACCTTTGAGGCTGAGTTTTCATCATGAACTATTCATGCATGAATCAACTTGCAACTCAAGGTCCCAGACATCTCCCTTGAAGAAATCTTGGCCGAGGCGCTCTTCGACAGAAACCTCCTCGATGCGTTTCAATTCCAGTTGCCATTACTGAACCTTTTGAGCCATTCATGTGAGAGCTGCAAGCGATGCTGAAAGTTTCGAATGAATAGCAGAGCATAGGTTGTATACGAACTCAAAGTATTTTATATATACTTTCTTGTTGCTCGCTGTAGTGCATGAAGCTCTTCGCCGCCCACCTCCTACAAGACATAAGAAGCAGTCGATGCATACGGTTCAGCACCATTCTGACAGTTCTCTTCCTCAAAGCATTTGCCCTTCCCCGAGCTCCAGTCCGCAGATCCAATCCAACATCATAGAACACAACTCTACCTAGCTTCAAGTGCAATTCCTGCATTCGGTCGTCGGATCGTGCGAGGTACAGGAATGAATCAAGCTCCCGCACTATAGACTAACATCACAAGGAGCCAAGGCAGGAGTGCGTGAAGAACATCTCAAATGTTGGTTGCGTTGTACTAACACTCGGTACAAATATTCAATCTTCAATCTAGTACATGCCGATAACATTGCCGAGCCATTGTTCAACCTTGAGGTTGTCGACGGGCTGCTCAACATGTCACTTCCTGGCAGTTCACAGGATCACTGATCACCTGAGTTACGTGCCAGCTCGCAGTCGAGTCATCGAGGCCATCCCACTGGTTGTAGGTAGTATCGTGGATGTCCTGCCAGGACTGGTTGGGACCACCCTGGTAGATCCAGTTGGGGCTGTGGACGTTCCAGGTGTGGATACCATCGTCGTTGTACCTGGTGGAAATTGTGACGAGCATGTTTCACAATGTGACATGATGATTGGAGAAGGGCGAGGAGACATAACAAAAATTGATTGCACTGATGACGCAATCTTTGTGCTGATGCCAGTTCTGCACTTTGTGCTACATGGCCGCTCAGATCAACCATGGTGAGTGGAAGTGTCGCATCGTTCCTTCCTCCCCTCTCACAACAAGACCACAACGTGATGTTTGAACAGACTTCTCCTTCTCCTCACTCCTTCCTCTCATCTTCTCTCCTCTCCTCACTCCTTCCTCTCATCTTCTCTCCTCTCCATACCCGGCCGAGTCGAAGAGAGACGCTCCTGGAACCAGACGAAGCAAACGCATTGCAATGGCTGTGTGCCTCTTCCCAACAGCCACTTCAACAAATACCCTCTGGCCCTACCCCCCACCCCACCCCCGGGGCTTAATCAGTCTGCACTAACACCCCTATCCTCCATAACCTGAGAGGGCACCCCACCCCCTTGTTGTCGATATGCTCTGACCCCACCCTAGATAACCGCCGTCCTTCCCGAGTCCACCCCCCGAGTCGTGCCTGTATCAACCATTGGACCCCTCATCTACCCCTTGTTTTACCACAATTTTGACGGGTTCTGGTTTCCTTCAGAACTTCTGATACTAGACGGTCAGTGAGGGGACCCCTGCTAATCGAGTGTCATCAGCTTTTTCAGTCCTGCTAGTACCCCACCCCTAGACTGATTGGAATCCCGGGCCAACTTGAACATTGAGAACCCACCATCACCACCGTCACAGGCCTCAATCAGGGCGGATTGGCTCGTGTACCCCTGGTCCCGACCAGCACACAAGGTGAAGTTACACCACCGGGTGGTCCCAAGGACCCCGTCGATCGCCAAACGGGTGACGGCAGGCTATTCGTCTGTGACTCTTCGCGGGAACCGGATTCAGCTCGATAACTCAGTGAAGGTGACTTGCGCGGCCACTGAGCCTCGGAGTCGGAGCCGCAGTGGCCCGCCAGTGCGAGTCGGTGGCACCCGGTGACTCGGACGCCGGCCCGCGGCCCGGGCCGGCCCGCCGCCCCCGGGGCGGTTGAACGTGACCAGGTGACTCGCGGAGTCGCAGCGGGGCCCCGGCCGGGGCCGGGTCTGCCGGGCGACCGGCGGGCGGCCGTGCGTGTGACTGAGGCCTAAACCAGTATCAGTGCCCCCCCCAAAAGGAACGGTACGCACTGTACCGGGCCCACTTCTTTACTGCTGTACCGGGACTTCCGGGCACCCGCCGATCGGCCGCGTGCCGCCCCACCGCTGAGCGAAGCCTTGAAGGCCCCGCCGCCGCCGCAACCCCCGGGGAAGCCAGTGGCCCGGATCGGACTCCGCCGGGTCCGATCCGATCCGACCCCCCGGTGACCGGGGCGGGGCACGCCGAACGGCGAGTCGGATCGGCCGCGGCCCGGCCGCCCTTAAAGCGTGACTCCAGTGACTGCACGGGCCATGACTTCGGGGCGAAGTTCCGGGAGCCGCCCGGCCGGGAGCCTCCGAGAGCCGACGGTCACCGACGGTTATGATGAAACACCCTCCTTTTTGACTCGAAGTAACGCTAAAGGGGTAGGGTGGGTACTAGTGGTGATTGTTTCAGAAGTCAACGACGGTGAAGTTGCGGCCGTCAGTTCCGGCAGACGGCATGGGAGGGCAAGAATCGAAGATGGCCGGGATCGGTCGCAACGATGCAGGTGGGGAGAGCTTGTTCTTGTCCCTTGCAACTCACGATGACCACGGTCGATGCTGTGCTCATGAGAGTTGCTGTTTGCAGGAGACTTGCACACAGGGACGTTGCAAGTGCCAGATAGTCATCGGGACGTAGAGGAGGGTGCTGCCGACGACAATCTCTTGCTGGGTTGTTGCCGGAGGTCAGCAGCGCCACCTTCCTCATCGCCGCACAGCAACGAGTCAAGCAGAGGCAGCTACGAATGGAGCGGGATCCTCGCCATGGCTCACAAAGTAGATAGGGACGAGCAGCAGGCGGGCAACCGGCTGAGCCTCTCCTCCAACTCCAAGTCGAGCAGCTTCAATTCCATGCGCCCGGTCAGCGAGATCAGGGCCGAGGAGCGATACACCCCAGAGAGCGGCAGCCTGACCTTCAGCCCCAAAGGCGTCCTCAGGTCTCAATCTGGTTTTGCGCACTTCGAATCGCGGCGCTGAACGCTGAACGCTGAACGCTGGACGCTGAACGCTGGACGCTGAACGCTGGACGCTGGACTCTGGACTCTGGACGCTGGACGCTGGACGCTGGACGCTGAACGCGCTGCCGACAAGGCAGTGTGTGTGATTCTGATCCGCGGCAACGATATGATCAGTGTGATGGTGTACATTCTGAATCCTCCGAGCATACAAAGTGATGTCTCAGAGGTCTAAAGCTGTGCCTTATCTCCCGATAAACCCTGTTTGAGCTGATCCAGAGCCCGTGACTTCACTCAGTCCCACATGCGCCGTCGGTTCGTTTTGCAAGCTCCTCTGCAGGAGGGCGGTGGTTGTTGATTCTGCCGATCGAGAGGAGACTTGAAGAGTTGCGCATATCACACTGAGTTGAACACGCCGAGACTCAAAAGGGAACATTGTCTTCAGCACAACACCATGTTTTCAACAACTTCATTGCTGTTTGTACACGCTGCTTA
>NW_005434564.1:105760-106999 GCF_000315625.1 Guillardia theta CCMP2712
CCCCGGAGAGCAGGAGGGAAGGAGGAGAGGAGAGAAAGGTGAAGCTGCCGCAACGAGCGACCATGGAACCATCTTCACTGCCTGCTGTGTGTGAGGGAGCAGTGGATCGCGATAGGAGGGAGCTAGTGGAGAAGATCGAGCTGACGGCTGAGCGGTAAGGCCTGCATGTCCTTGGGCGACCATCGCGGTCACAACAAGCTACCCGACGAGAGCATGCTGGTGGGAAACCTTCTTCCTTCTGCTGCCCTTCCTCCATCCCTTGTCTCGGATCGCTCTCCCTCCTTTCTCTCCCTCTCCCTCCTCCTCCCCCTTCTGCCATCTCCCTCTTCATCTTCTTCCTATGGGCCCTCCTCCCCCCTCCCCTCACTGTCTCCCCCTCGCTCCCCTGCTCTCTCCCCCTCCCCCCTTCCAAGTTCTGATTTTTTTCTCGTAGAAGTTGAGCGAAAATGCGTAGAGGATGAGGAGGGGAGGGGAGGGAGGAGGGAGGAAAGAAGGGGGGAGGCGGGGCGAGACCAGAGGCCATGGGTTAAGAATAGAAGAAGCCTTCAGATGCTGCCGACGACGGAGGAGGGAGGAGGGAGGAGGAAGGGAGGAGGGAGGAGGGAGGAGGGAGGAGGGAGGAGGGAGGAGGGAGGATGGAGGAGGGAGGGAGGACGCAGGATGCAGAGGGCAGGATGGGAGCTGGAAGCCAAAAGAGGGGACACGAGAGAAAATATCGGTGGACAATGGGGATAGAAGGCCTCCTCGTCCTCGTCCTCGTCCTCGTCCTCGTCCTCGTCCTCGTCCTCGTCCTTGTCCTCGTCCTCGTCCTCGTCCTCGTCCTCGTCCTCGTCCTCGTCCTCCCTGCTCCTGCTCCTGCTCCCTGCTCCTGCTCCTGCTCCCTCCGCCTCCCTCCCCTTGACATCTAGCTCCTTGCTACAACCCCAGCAATCTCCTTCGTATGTCTTGCATGCTCTAAGAGTTTCCCGGCAGCAGCGATGAGCGGGGCAGAGGAGGAGGCAAAACAACCACAGGGGGTGCCGGAGGACGAGAGCAAGGACTCGCATGTTCGCTTCCTCCTCCTCTCTTTCCCTCGACTGACCCGTTTACAGCATGAAGCTCCGCTCTCATCGGGGGGAAGGTACTCAACCCTCCACTGATCTTTGTCCTCCCCCCTTCCCCTTCCCTCCGTCCTGTGCTGTTTTGTTTGCTACCTCTTTTCATCCAGCCCCCCTTACCACATCCCTCTTCTGCTCCTGC
>NW_005434564.1:107099-108705 GCF_000315625.1 Guillardia theta CCMP2712
CTGCTCCTGCTTCTCCGGCTCCTGCTGCTGCCCCTGCCGCCGCTGCTGCTGCTGCTGCTGCTGCTGCCCTGTTGCTGCTGCTGCTGCTGCCGCTGCTGCTGCTGCTGCTGCTGCTGCTGCTGCTGCTGCTGCTGCTGCTGCTGCTGCTGCTGCTGCTCCTCTCCTCCATTACTCACCTCCCCACTCTCTCTCCTCGTCACCTCCTCTCCCGTTCTCACTTCCTCCTCCTCCTCTTCGCACGTCTCTCTCCTTCCCTCCGCTCGTTCTCATCTTCCCTCGACAGGGAGCGTGTCCCGGACTTCTCGGAGATTCAGAGGCATTTTGACAAGCCGGAGAAACAGGCGGCCGCGCAGCTGGGAATCTGCTTGACAAGCCTCAAGAAGATCTGCAGGTCAACTCCTGCTGTAGCCTAGCTGGACTGTCCCCGTCCCTCCTCCTACTTGTCTTTTACTGTCCAATCTCTCTTGCTCCCTCCTCCTGTTCCTTTCCCCCAGATCCTGCTGCTCCTGTACCCGCACCCGCTCCTCCTGCCCCCTCGCTTCTGCTCCTGCTCCTGCTCCTGCTCCTGCTCCTGCTCCTGCTCCTGCTCCTTCTCCTTACCTTCGTTGCAGAGCGCAGAACGTCAGGAGGTGGCCATATCGCAAGATCCACAGCATCAACAAGCGGGGCCATGTCATGACTGAGGAGGAGGCAGGGACGTCCTGCTCTTGCAAGTCCCTCTTACCACCCCACAGATCCTCCTCTACTGCCAGTCGGAAGCAGCGGACAGAAGTCCGAGCCCTTCTTCTTCCGGACCCAACACTCCCTCTGCTGCTGGTATAGGAGGCGATGGCGGGGGGGGCTGGGGCGAGCAGGAAGCAGAGGAGGAAGATGAGAAAGGATGGGGGCGAAGAGGAGGATGAAGGATCGAGGAAGCAGACTGTAGGCAGTGGAGGGAGGGAGGGAGGGAGGGAGGGAGGGAGGGAGGGAGGGAGGGAGGGAGGGAGGGAGGGAGGGAGAGGATTTGACGTTCCGATGTCGCAGCAGACAGCAGCCTGTGGTCTATGGGGGATAGGGAGGAAGGAGATGTAGATGACGATGGAGGAAACGAGTCGAAAGGGGAAGGGTAAATCGTTTTTCCTTGTTGCTTCCCCTTTTCCTTCTGCTCCCCCTCCCCCTGCCCCCGGTCCTTCTCCTGTTCCCTCCCTTCCCTTCCCTTCCCTTCCCTTCTTCACTCCCCCCCCCGCTCCCTCAATTTCCCCATCCCCCTTGTCCCTCCTTCTGAAGCATTTCCTCCTCCTCCAACTTGCCCTCCCCCTTCTCTCCTCCTCCTCTCCCTCTCCCTTGCCCTTCCCCTCCTCCTCCCCCTCTCCCTTGCCCTTCTCTCCTCCTCCTCTCCCTCTCTTCTCCTGCCTCTGGTTCCTCCTCCTGCTCCCCTGACATTGATGTGCAGCGAGGCAAAAGACGCTCACCCGCACAAACTCGATGAGCAAGAGGAGGCGAACGCGGCGGTGAGAAGGGAGGAGGAGGAGGAGGAGGAGGAGGAGGAGGAGCAAGACGGTGGGGGAGAGGAAGAGGGAGAATACGAGGAGGAGAGGAGAAGTCAGGCGCGGAGGAAGCGGAGAAG
>NW_005434564.1:110489-121232 GCF_000315625.1 Guillardia theta CCMP2712
TTCCCCAGGTTCTCACCTTTGCGACGCGGTTGTCTTCTGTGCTGCAGTAGCAAGAGACCTTGAGGCTCGAAAGGACGTAAGCGACGTCATCAACCCGTCTCACCCTCCCTTCCTCCTCATCCTCTTCTTCCTTCTCGTTCTCCTTCGCCTCCTCCTCTCTGACTTAACCCCCTAGGTTCTTCCGCTCCCCTTCAACTGTCAACCACCGAAGAAACGCTATCGCCCAAGGTTACTGCTGCTCCTGCTCCTGCTCCTGCTCCTGCTCCTGCTCCTGCTCCTGATCCTGCTCCTGATCCTGCTCCTGCTCCTGCTCCTGCTCCTGCTCCTGCTCCTGATCCTGCTCCTGCTCCTGCTCCTGATCCTGATCCTGATCCTGCTCCTCCTCGGAAATCTCCGTCTAACTTTCCTTCAGCTTTGGCTACATCACGGAACAACAAAGTTTCTTCCAGGTGCTCCTTCCTCCTCCAACCCGTACCCTCCTGCTCCTGCTGCTCCTCCTGTTCCTACTGCTCCTGCTCCCGCTCCTGCTCCTGCTCCTGCTCCTGCTCCTGCTCCTGCTCCTGCTCCTGCTCCAGGTCCTGGTCCTGATCCTGGTCCTGGTCCTCATGGTCTCATGTCGTTTTAGATCCGCAACATTCCTGCTCGGTCACCCTCACCCAACAGCTTATCTGCCCAGAACTCTCAGAGAGGTAAAGGACTCCTGCTCCTGCTCCTCCTGCCGCTGCCGCTCCTGCTGCCGCCGCCGCCGCGGCTGCTGCTGCCGCTCCTGCTCCTGCTCCTGCTCCTGCTCCTGCTACGCTCCTCTCTCACTCTTCTTTTTCTCTATCTCAAGTGTTCTATTGCATTCCTCATCTTTATGCTGTAGGTGGAGCTGCTTACCGCTAGCTTGAGGAAGTTGTGAGGAGGAGAAGGAGGAGGAGGAGAAGGAGGAGGAGGAGAAGGCATGGTTTACTTGAAAGCTGAATCGATGAGGAGAAAGAAATTTTGTTGTGACATGAAGGATGAGCGAGGCAAATCTTGAAGGAGCGAATCGACCTGAAACGAAGTGAGGGAGGGGAGGGGAGGGGAGGGGAGGGGAGGAGAGGAGAGGAGAATGGTTGCGGAGGGAGGGAGCAACTATACAAAAAGAAGAGCAGGAGATAGGAGAGTAGCAGAGCAGGAGTTAGGCAAGGAAAATGACCTCCTCCTCGCTGAAGAGATCGCTGTCAGTCAAGATCTGCACGCGAGTGTCAAACAAGCTCGTGGACAGCAGGGGCACAAGGAGCAGGAAGGAGAGAAGGAGGAGATAGAAGAGAATGAGCAGGAGCAGGAGCAGGAGCAGGGGCAGGAGCAGGAGCAGGAGCAGGAGCAGGAGCAGGAGCAGGAGGAGAAGAAGAAGGCACCTGCTGTAGGGTGGGGAGGTCAACCTTGTTGTTCCCCTGCTCGTCAGCGAGAGCAAAGAGCGCATGCACGATCGCCTGCTGCTCCCTGCTCAGCCTCCGCTCGTGGCAGCTGCGACGGACCTCCTCCTTCAGCCCGTCCTCCTCCTCCCTCATGGCGTGCATGCAACGCTCCTGGAGAACTCGCGTCGGGGTCCAGGGGAAGCAAACTTTCATGATGTCTAGCAGGGAAACTTTCCCGTTGCTGCTCGCCTTCACCTCCTCTTCCTCCACACTAGCGCCGGCCGTGCTCAGCATGCTGTGCCGCATTGTGAGTGAAGAACGAGGGAGAGGACGTGGGATGGAGAGATGGAGAGGGAGCGGAGGGGGGGAGGAAAGTGATGAAGGAGGGGAGAGGAAGCGAGTTCACAAGAGTGGAGGGGAGAATAACAGGAAGGGGAGGATGAGGAGGAAGGGAGGAAAGGAGGAAGGAAGGAGAGCAGAGAGCCGGGAGAATTCGTGCGTGGTGAGGAGTGGGGGGGTGGAGGAGGAAGGGGTTTTAGGGGGAGGAGGAGGAGGAGGGAGGTTGATACCTGTACGCCTCCTCTCTCGTCAGCCAGGCCCCGCTCCTGACCTGCTTCATCATGCGCAGGATCTTGGCATCCACGTGCTCCTCGTCACCAGAGGAAGGAGGAAGTCTGCTCCTGCTCGCCACCAGCCTCATCTCTTCCTCCGAAGCTTCTTCCAGCTCAAGCTCCTCCAACATTCTGCGATGGCCTTGATGAGCTGGAGACGGTCACCTGAGATATACCCTGGAGGAGAAGAGGGGGCGAGGAGGAGAAGGAGGAGGAGAAAAGGAGGAGAAGTGGAGAAGAAGAGCAGGAGATGCCCTTTCAGACTGCTCCTCCCTAGCTCTAAGAAATTTTCACTGGTCAGACGCTGCCTTGCCTTGGCAGGACCCGGCAAAGTGCACAGCAACGCTCAGCGGCTACCTGAACTGCTCAGCCGGTTCCGATGTCTCGCCTTCTGCTGCTGCTGCTGCTGCTGCTGCTGCTGCTGCTGCTCCTGCTGCTGCTCCTGCTCCTGCTCCCTTGGCTTTCTCTAGGCTTCCTTCAGCCGCGTGACTGCTCAGCGCTTCCTCCTCCGCCAGCTGGCCGCTGCCAGTCAGTCAGTGACTGCAGTACGTGCAGCGATTACATGGCCCTCCTCTCCGCCTCCGCCTCCCCTATCATCACGCTGCTCAACCCCCTCCTCCTTCTCCGAGTCATCATTGGGCCTCGACTCGTTTCTTCCCTCAGTGGGCCATGACGGCCGGGGCAGCTGCCTCCAAGTTGAAAGATGCTCATGACTCAGGCTATCAGTCATGGTGCTTAGCTACCCCGAGGCTCCTCACTGCGGCAGCAGCCTCCGGGGAGTCCTCTCTCATGCCGCTACCAGTTGCTCAGTCCTCTCAGGCTCATGCAGCTGAGAGGCCGCTACTAGCCTACTGCTCGTCCGACGGGAGTCAGTGACGTCGCCGCCGGCTGTTCAACCGCAGGCCACAGCGACGGACATGGCGGGGAGCGACGGACATGGCGGGGAGCGAGCAAACAAAAACATCAAAGCCTGCCCGGCCCCGGAAGTTTCAAGTGCCACATGATTGGAGCTGAGTGACTCGCCGAGGCCGGGCCCCGCCGGGCGGGCCGCCGGCCCCCCGGGGCCGGCGGCCGCGCGCCGCGCCGCCGCGCCCCACCCGCTCAGTGCCCGGCCCGCCGCCGTCACGGGCACGGTCACCGCCCCGGCCTGGTCGGACCGCTGGCAGCGGCTTACTACCGAGTGTAGTACTACTACCGTCACTAGTACTCAAAGGCCGCGCGCCGCGCCGCCGCGCCCCACCCGCTCAGTGCCCGGCCCGCCGCCGTCACGGGCACGGTCACCGCCCCGGCCTGGTCGGACCGCTGGCAGCGGCTTACTACCGAGTGTAGTACTACTACCGTACTCAAAGTTCAAAATAAATTCAGCGAGGAGCCCTCGCGAATCCCGGCGTGGCAGCGGCGCGGCCCACCGGGCCGGGCCGCGGCCTCAGGCTCTCGATCCCGGCCGGGCGTCACGGCGCATCCCCCCCGGACCCGGCGTTCGGCCGCGCCGGCGGGCGCCGGCCCGCCGGGCCCGGGGGCCGCCGGCGGGCCGGACGGTCTCAGTCTATTATTACCCGGTACCCAGTGGCACGGTGACCGCTGAAGTGAAACTCGTACGGTACTCCGACGGTTATGAGCCCGCCGCTCGGAGTTTCACAGGGCCTGACTGGTCGCCAAGTTTGAAGCTGACAGTTACGTGGAGACCCAAAGCCCTAGTGGAAGCGTTACACGGTACCCACCCTCTGATATACGAGTATTTCGATTTCGAAATGGAGGGTAGGGGTACTCCCCTCCTTCTTGCGAAGAATGTGGGTAGTTACGGTAAAGGGAGGGGGTAGTCTTGAGAGAAGATGGTGGGGTGCTGAAAGACAAATGTGGGGGTGGGGGTGGTAGAAGGAGGTGTATCTGTGCAAAACCCAGTGGTAGGCAAGCATTGGGAGTCATATTGAGGGGTAGTAAGCCTTTTACAAGAATTTTGACAGGGTGGGTGGTACACCCTTTAGTTTCCAAGTCTCACGAAATACGTTCAAGTCAGCAGAAGATGATGGGAGTGGGGTGGGGTATATCATTTCGAAAGTGGGGTAGTCTTGAGAGAGGTGGGGTAGGTGGATGGTGGGTGTTGGTTATTGGGGGTGGAGTATGAAGTGGGAATCTTTTTTGAGGTTTTTTTTTGGAGTATGTTTGACTAAATTTGGTGGGTGGGTCACAAAAGGATCCACTCATGGACCCTATGTTTCTCTTGTGATCATTTGGAATTGACCAGGGTGGGTAATCTCTCGCAGGGGTAGCTGACCAGTGATGGCTAATCCAGCTTTCGACAGGGTTGTCAACAAAAACACCAAACTTTGAATCTAAAGTTTCAAATATAAACATATCATTTTTAAAAAATGAAATAATTTCAGGTGTATACCGTCTGGGCACACAAAGCCCCGTGGGTCCGGCAAGCAAGGCCCCACCACCCTGCTGCTAATCTTTCAGGACCCACTACCCCCCATATCTACTTGTATGACCGTGTCCTTTCCCTGTTCGTTCCGTACCCCCTCGTCGGAGCCACCTCTACGTCCCGTACCCCTGTCTTCATCTGAAAACCCTGCATACCTGCAGGGGATCCGAGTACCCGTACCCACTGCACAAGATCTTTACCCCCTTACCTACTGACCACCCGTGGGTTGACTTTTGTGTACCCACCGGACACAATCGTCATGGACCCCACCCCCACCACTTGTACCCCACTTCTCTGAAATTGAAGGTCAAAAATTAACCCAACAAAAACCACCCCACCCTACTCGACAGCAAATACAAGGCACTTTGTCGCTCCAAACCTCTCATTTTCGTGTCCTCTCACCCGAACTTTCAAATTTGTGCCCACCCCTGCTCGTGGACCACCCCCTGTTTTGGGCCCCTACCCTAATATCCTGATTTGGAGAAGTACGTCTCCCCGTTCAAGAGCAACCCCCCACCGGTAAGGCCGCATCCCACCCTACCTTACCCTAGAACAAGTACCCTACCCTATCTCTGTCAACTCCTGATCCTATCCTTCCGCCAGCCTCATCCACTTTTGTCACATTAGGTACCCCACCTCACCCCACCCCACCTCACCCCACCCCACAGCACCTAGACTATTAATTTTCTACCCCTCCCTTTGCCATGATGTTCATCCACCCAGATCGCCGGATCTCATACAGGATCGCAAATCTTTGATGTAATCTCGGTGTAGCTTCTGAATTTAAGACTCTTACTGTGTACCCCATTTTTTGATAATCAATCGCGTGTTTGGTGACCATGGGGTGGTCTTAAATACGAACCGAAGGATGAAGATTACCCTACCCCCCACCTTTGCTTTAGGCATGCCCATTGCCTCGTAACCGCTGCAATGATGACGTAACGAGATGTACCCCCGATTTCTATATGACCTACCCCCTATCTACTAGGGTGCCGAGACAATGGAACGGGTCCTTCCAGGAATTTCTATATGCGACCACCCTACCCCCTATTTGTTTGACTACCCAGGGGTGTACGAACATCACCGAACAAACTTCTCCTCTCTACTACCCCCTACCTTCCCTGTGCCCCACCATTCCTACAGCACCATACCTACCATTTGGTCGGATCCCACTACCCCCTCCACCCTACAATACTCTGAAACTACCCACCCAACCATATCTGGTCGGAGGACATATAATTCCCTTCGCATCCATGTCCCACCCTACCCACAAAACACATTTCATATTACCCCACCCATTCCATAAAATAGGAAAAGTACCCCTCCTGTAACATGATCCCAAAGGTGTACCACCCTACCCCCGGTTTCTAATTCCATGCTCTGGACCACCCTTTCCTCTCTTGGCCTGACCGGAGGCACCGTCAATGATCTTTGACCACCCCAATTTCACCCTGCAACTACCCACCCTCCGCACCTCGCCGCTCGACGTAGCGCCTCCTCCCCCCATGCATGCGGCGCGTTCAACGCGAAATGCACTCAAAAATACTCTGTATAGAAGCAGGATCCGCACATGTGCCAATGATAATGGCACAATACAAGATGATCGTGCATGTTTTCTAGAAGAAACCTCGTTGTAGGCAGAAAGCAGATGGCAATCAGTCGCACAGATGGACTCTAACATGTCCGTTAGCCGCGCTGGGCAGAGGTTGATGGTGGGTCGATGCCAGCAGGATCACTTAGTTGCAGAAGCTTGATGGAGCCGAAAATATTGTTGCATGCTATAGTTTTCAGGGTACGCGAGCGTTCTCAGTGCTATGGATCACTCGTATCCAGGCGACAGTTCGCCGTTTTAACTGCCCAACACTGTTTCCCTTGAATTGGATTTTAGAATCTGTTTGTGCTTGTCTGCAATTCATTTGTATCTGTGGTCAAGTTGTTGGGATGGTGTTGATAAACTTGAAAGAATCACCATACAATCATTTGTATGCTGATGGTTGTATTTGATTTCCCCACTGCCTTATTTGGCACATGATCGTGTTCAGCTAAGGTCGGGTTAGAAATAGATTTTCATGATTGATGTGAACGAGCGATGACGGAATCTTGAGGCCTTTCCGTGCTTGCGTGTGAAGGAGAGGTTTGTTGTGATGCTCACGTTCTTGTGTTTACAGCCGGCATCACTCCTGCTCCTCACGCCCTCAGATCGCCGGCGGCGGCTGCGTCGGAGACGAGGGCGTGGTTTGCAGCCAGATACCCCTGAGGGTCAGAATTGTTATTTCTCGCCTGTGAACTGAAAGAGAACAAGAGACTACTTGCTGCTTACTGAGAAGATATCACATTGACAACGACGATCTAGCTAGAGCTGTTTTGGGCGAGCGAAGGGAACAGGCTTTACCTCCTGCAAGGATGCCTCCTTGTGCTAAGGGAGAAGCGGCGACACAGGGGATAAAGACGAAGCCTATCATCACTCTCGAGCAGCTGAAAGCCCACGACAAGAAGGGGGATGTCTGGGTCGCGATAGAAGGGAAGGTGTATGACGTGTCAAAGTGGGCTGCTCACCATCCGGGGGGGGAACACCTCTTGGAGAATATGGCGGGTGAGTGACGCAAGTCAGGAGGTATGTGTACCTGAGAGTTGCTGCCAGGACAAGATGCAACGGCTGTCTTCCTAGCGTTTCACACCGAGCATGGAAGGTGCTGCCCCAGACACCCAGACTCTGTTTCTTAATTGCCCCTTCGTGATTCTACTGCAATTTGTTTTGCCTTGTTGTGTCCTCTTTGTTTTCTTTGGAGTGTCTGAAATGTTCTACCTGTTTTTCGTTGTATAATTGTTTTTATGCACAGCGGCGGTCAGGCAAGAAAGATCTTACAGTTTTTGCCACACGTCGCTGACGTGTATCTGCCTCCCGAGACCAAGCTACAGGTTAGTTACTTGTGGCACCGAATTTTGTACATGTCCTTGATTAACTTTCTCTGTTCAGATTGCATTCAGAAAGCTGCGGGATCAAGTGGACAGTGATGGGTTGTACAAAACAAGTGTTTCATTCTATGTATGTTTGGGCATCTGGATAGCATTCCTATTCTCGGCGATGTTGTACCTTACGCTGACTGCGCACAACATCGCACAAGCGATTTTTGCTGGGGCTGTCTTTGCTCTGTTCTTGCAACAGGTTCAAGTGTTGTGCGGGAACTGTGAGTTGCTCTAACGACTGTCTTGCAGTGTGCTTTTGTTGGACATGACACCTCGCACAACGGCATTACCCATCGACGATTGTGATCTCATTGGCTGGACTTTCATCGGGACTAACTGCGTCTGCAGCACTGACAGTGTGATCGGCTGGATCATTGGGCCATCGGTGACAGGCATCTCGACGGCCTGGTGGAAGCGAAGGTTTGTCACCTTGATAGCTTTTTCCTCGTGAAAGTACGAGACGACCTTTGACGGTTTGTCCTCTAGTCACAATGCGCATCATGTAGTGACAAATTCCACCACCCACGATCCTGACATCCAGGTAATAAAGCGATTTTCTTCATGACCTGCGATGGAACTGATTCCATTCCACAGCACATGCCGGCTTTTGCCATCACCGAAGATCTTTTCAAGAAAGGAGGAACATGGTGCTGACTATTCCCTTTGTCTCTGCATGCTACAGATTCGCAGTTCTTGGTCAATATTCTTGTAGTTGGGCTTGATTTATGTTGAGTTGATCTCGTTTTGTGACATCGTGTTTCATCTCTGTTTGCACTTGATGAGTTGCACTGACCTGTACCTCTTTGCAGGTCATATTATCACAAGCGTCTGTTTCACTTTGACTCCTTGGCGAAGTTTCTCATCTCATATCAGGTCTGCAGTCTTTTCTCCTCGTGGCGTCGCCCATAACGTCCTGCTTCCAGCATTTCTTCTATTACCCGATCATGTCGTTTGCACGGCTAAATCTTTACCTCCAAAGTTGGTTGTTGGTGCTGAATTTCGACGTCAAGATGGAGTACCGTACGGTCGAGATCGCATGCCTGATGATCTACTGGACCTGGCTCTCCCTCCTCATCTCCTGCATGCCCTCCGTGCAGCTGCGCCTGGCCTTCTTCTTCACGTCGCACATGCTTGCCGGCATCCTCCACGTGCAGATCACGATCTCTCACTTCTCCATGCCGACCTACACAGGTCTGAAGATGACGAGGAGGGAAAGCAGGAGAAGCAGGGGAAGCGATGGAGGAAGCGAAGGAGGAGAAGAGGCGGGGGGAAGGGGGAAGCAGGAGGATGAAGATGAACGGGGGGGAGAGGGGGGCAAGGGCAAAGAAGGAATTCTTGTTTGATCCTTTATGGTCAGGTGCATCCTTCCCTGCACATCCAGGGGAAGAGTTTCTGCGGCAGCAGCTGTATACCTCGATGGACTTGGAGTCTTACTGGTGGAACAACTGGTTCTATGGCGGACTGCAATGGCAGGTTGGATGCCCTCCTGTGCCTGCCCTCTGCTCGTTCCACCGTCTCGCGTCCTCCTTCCTGCGTTGCCCCTCCTCCTCTTGCCTGTCTCCTTCCCTCTGCTCGTCCGCCTGCTAACAGGAGCGACAGGTTGCTCATCACTTGTTTCCTCGACTGCCTCGTCATAACCTTCCGGAGGTGAAAAAGAGGCTTCAAGTGCTGTAAGTCAGGAGGAGACAGGGGAGGCGACACCAGACGAGGAGCGAGGGGAGAGGCAGAATGGCGAGGGGGAGAGGGGAGGGGAGGGGAGGGAAGAAGTGTTAATGGTCGGAGGGTCTGACCTGTCATAGGTGCCAAGAGCACGGGCTCGAGTACAAGAGCGTGGGGTGGTGGAAGGGAAATGCAGAGATTCTATATTCTCTCCGCAAGGCAGCCATGAAGGCTCGCTCAACCAAGGTGGGTGGAGATGGTTGTAAGGATACAAGGGGGAGGGGAGAAGTGAAGGATGACGGGAAAGTGAGAGGAGGGGAGGGAAGGCGAGGAAGGAGAGGGAGTAGGATACGAGTGGAGAAGAGAGAAGGGGAAAGGAGAAGAGGGGAGGAAGGGAGGGAGGAGATAACAAAGTGTCTGCAGGTCATCAGCTTCCAGGAGAGTTTGCTCTGGGCTGGGATGAACGCGGAGGGCTGAAAGCTCGAGAGTTTGTAAATAGACCCAAAATGTTCGTGGAGCCTCTGTGTGCTCCAGAAACCTCCAGGAGAAGCCCAGCTGATGGGCCGGGCCTGTGGCAGGTGGACAGCCTAGAGCGCGGCAGAGGATCTAGAGTATTGACAACTATGTACTTAAGGTTCGTTTCATTTCAAGCAATCGAACCTGTCTCCCCGGTGCCCTCCCATACTGCTCCTTCTCCTTCTCCTGCTCCTCCTCCTGCTCCTGCTCCTCTTGTCTTCTTCCTCCTCTGCTCGTTCTCCTCACCCTCTGTTCGTGTTCCGGTCACTGTCGTTCCTCGCGTCTGCTGTCCTCGCGTTATGGCTCCATCCTCTCCGGGCTTACAAGGGCATGTCCGGGATCCCAACGATTTTCTCCAGTTTTTTCTGAGGTCCCGTCAGAGAAAAAACGGGGAGAGGAAGGAGGGAGAGAGGAAAGAGATGTAAGAGTTGTGAAGGAGGAGGGGGAGGGGGAGGGGAAGAGACGAAGCTGGTGAAGGACGAAGGAGATAGGAAGGTGAGGGAGGAAGAGAACAGCACAGGAGGAAGGAAACATGGCCGAGAAAGGAAAGGAGGAAAAGGGCTGGGGAGGACAGGAAGAGCATTGCGGACATTCTTGTATTCCAGTTCCTTGAGCTTATCCTGCTGCTCGCTCATGATTAAAACGCCTGCTGATGAGTCAGTCCTCCTCCTCCTCCTCCTCCTGCTTTACTTTCGATTCTCTCCATCGTCGACGATCTTCTGTATCCTCTCCTCGTAGGACGCTGTGGTGACCTGCATCTGTGAACCAGCTCAGCTCGAGGAAAACAAAAATTCAGCTTCTCCTCCTCCTCCTCCTCCTCCTCGTCCTGCTCCTCCTTCTGCTGCTGCTCCCATCCATTCCATCCCCATCTAACCTTCCTCTTCGCTTCTTCCTCCTGCTGTTGAAGTTTCTGCTTCAGCGCCGCAAGCTCGCTCTTGATCTTTTGCTCCCGGTCCTTCGCCTGCCAGTCACTTAGCGACCGCATTTCCAACCCATTCCCTCCTCCCCCCGCCTCCTCGTCCTCTCTCCGCATTCCTTCACCACCTCGCTTGTCCTCCTCTAGTAACATCTGTCCTCCTTCCCTCCCTCCCCCCCTCCCTCCCCACCTTGACTGCCTCGTCGTCCAGCTCTGCGATCCGCACGTCCTTACGTGCTCGGACTGTATGAAGTCAAGAACGACGAA
>NW_005434564.1:125269-126365 GCF_000315625.1 Guillardia theta CCMP2712
TCTGGTAGGGTTTGAAGGCTGCAGAAAAATAATCATCATCCTCCTGCTCCTGCTCCTGCTCCTGCTCCTGCTCCTGCTCCTGCTCCTGCTCCTGCCCTGCCCCTGCTCCTTCTGCCCCTGCTCGTGCTCGTGCTCCCTCACCATCCTTCTCTCCCTTTTCCATTCCCCCTTTCCTTCTTCCTCACCAGATGTGTCTGAGGTCTGAAATTTTCTTCTCCATCGTCTCGCGATAATCCTTGGGGACGAACTCCTTGAACTCGAGCGTGTATGGGACGATGGACCTGAAGGAGGCGATCAGGAGGAGGGGAGGAAGGGAGAAGATGAGAAGACGAGGAGGGGAGGAGAGGAGGAGAAGAGGAGGAGAAGAGGAGGAAAGACAGGAAAGTGGAGGAAGGGAACAGCGGCAGGTAGGAGAGGAGTGAAGATGGAGGGAGCGAGGAGGAGCGAGAGGGCAGGAAAGCGGCGGAGGAGAAGGAGAGAGGACAAATAAGGAGAGGAGGACGGAAAGGAGGAGCAGGGAGACGAGGGGAAGGAGGAAGGAAGAGAGATGGAGAGAGAGAGAGAGAGTAGGAGCAAGAGGGTAGGAAAGCGGTGGAGAGGGGAGAAGGAGTGAGCACAAATGGACAGGAGGACGGGAAGGATGAGAAGAGAGAGGGAGAGGATAAGGAGAAGAGGAGAAGTAGAGGGGGAGGAGGACGAGGAGAAAGGGAAGGAGAAGATGAAAAATTCATCTGCATACTCGCAGAATTGCGTGAAAACTCCTCGGAGCAGTTGAGAACTCTCCTCTTTCACTTGAGCAATAAGGAAATATGCAATCTAGGGAGAACAAGATCGAACAGAGTCAGGATAACAAGGAGAGGAACATGAAGGGAAGGAAGAACGTGACTACAACAATCAACTGGAGGGAGAGGAAAACAAACAAACGGGAAGAATGTCCATGGGCAGAGGCGGGAGGAGCGGACAAGACAAGACAAGACATGAACAAAGGCAAATTGGGAGAACGTAATAACATGATAGTGATGACGAACCATCTCCCCTCCCCTCCCCTCCCCTCCCCTCCCCTCCCCTCCCCTCCCCTCCCCTCCCCTCCCCTCCC
>NW_005434564.1:126465-140124 GCF_000315625.1 Guillardia theta CCMP2712
TCCCCTCCCCTCCCCTCCCCTCACCTCCCTCCCTCCCTCCCTCCCTCCCTCCCTCCCTCCTCTCCCTCCCTCCCTTCCCTCCCTCCCTCCCTCCCTCGCATCAAACTACAATCACAGAAGCTTCTGCTCGTTGCAATCACACTGCACACGATTTTCCAGCATCAAGGCTGTTGGCTGACTAGTCGAACCTGAGAGGAAGATGTAAACCTCAACATGTCCTGCCCTGCCGCCCGGAGGCCGAGGCTGTTGATGTCAATGACAACTTGCAAGTTCTTTCCTGTTGGTGTTGTTGAGAAGTGAAGGAGATGAAAGTTAGAACGACCTTTCTTGACTTGCACGACCTCGAAGCATTCAGTCGGAACATTCGCAGAGAGTGCAAGATCCTGTGGTAAAGAGAGCAGCGTCAATCATCCTCATCATCCTCATCCTCATCCTCATCCTCATCCTCATCCTCATCAGCATCATCATCATCATCATTATCATCATCCTCATTATCATCATCATCATCCTCCTCCTTCTCATCCTCATCCTCCTCCTCCTCCTC
Source organism: Guillardia theta CCMP2712 (assembly GCF_000315625.1). Taxonomy (NCBI): domain Eukaryota; class Cryptophyceae; order Pyrenomonadales; family Geminigeraceae; genus Guillardia; species Guillardia theta. The sequence goes on from NW_005434564.1 coordinate 127,010, forward strand.
ATCATCATCATCATCATCCTCATCCTCCTCCTCCTCCTCATCATCATCATCATCATCACCACCACCACCATCATCATCATTATCATGTTCACAGTCACCTTCATCAAAGCGTTGTCGAAAGCATGTCTTCTCGTCGACTCTTCTAGATCTTCTTCCTCCAAGTTCTTCCAACCCATCGCATCAAATAAATCTTTTCCTTTTCTCCCCCTCCCCCTCCTGCTTCTGATTTCTGCTTTCTCCAGCGCTCCTGTTCCTATCCCACTGCCTCTTTCCCTGCGCCACCTCTCTGCATTCCGTTGCTCCACCCCTTCTTCTTCCTTTCTCCCCTCCCTCCTCCTGTTCCTTCCCAAGCTTCTTCCCATCCCTCCTCCTCCTTCCTCCCTGTGCTCCTCCTTCCTCCCGCTCCTCGTCACTCACCATGTTGAGAGAAAGGAGGACCGAGAATCTCTCCACGTTGAAATACTCATAAGGGACTCCCTCGCTCGCACGAGCAGGAGGCTCTTCAACTCCCTCCTCCTGCAACCCCAACTTGGGTCAGATCCTCCTCCCTCCTCCCCTCCTCTGCTTCCATCTTTCTTCTCTGCTCTCCTTCTCTCCCTCTCCCTCCACTCCCTCTACCCCTCGTCATCGTGCCCCGTTCTCCTGCTCCTGCTCTTACCCTTGGTGGGAGAGACTCGTACGACATCGGCTGCTGAAGCATCGAGCGCTTCCATGGCGCCCTCTGCAATGTGCCAGAATGAGGACAAGAGGAGAAAGAGAAAGGAAAAAACGAGGAGGAGACACACAGTTGAGAACGGAGGGGAGGAGGAGAGAACGGTAAGGCAGGAAAGGAGGAGGAGGGAGCGGAGAACGGCAAGGGAGAAGAGGAGGGAGGAGAGGAGGGAGGAGGAGAGGAGGGAGGAGAGGACTCACCTCCCTCGGCTTCGGGATGGCAGCCCCAGTGCTGTTGACAAACACCTGCTTCGAGATTCTCTTCTCGATCCCCGTCGACGTCATCACTAGCATCGCTCTGTCGTGCGACTCGTGCTCCCTCTCCGCAAAGCCCCTGGGACGGCCGTAGCCGACGGGCTGCTGGTGGGTCTCAAACTTCTCCCGCAGCTCTCGCCTGCGATCTTCGGTGTAGTTGTCGTTCAGTGTTGAGATCTTGATGTCTTTCAGCCTGCCATCCACCTTCACCGCACACACATGCAGGCGGCAATGAAGGAGCGGACCTGTTCTCCAGCTCTTCCGCCATGGTTTTATCGTTGATGCTCGCGTTTTGAATGACTGCAAGGTAGAAGAAGGGCTCAACAACAGTCCTCCCCTCCTCCCATCCATTACGTCCCTGCTTTGCTCCACTCTCCCTCTGGTCTCTCTAGTCCCTCGCCCCCTCCTGCTCTGTCTGTCTGTCTGTCTGTCTGATTCTCTCTCCCTCTCCCTCTCCCTCTCCCTCTCCCTCTCCCTCTCTCGCTCCCTCTCCCTCTCCCTCTCCCTCTCTCTCTCCCTCCCTCTTTCCCTCGCTCTCTCCCTCCCTCCCTCCCTTTCCCTCTCCTCCTCCTTACTTTCATCTTCTGCTTGGAAGTTTTCACGAAGACGTGTCGCACCTATCAGCGTTCAGACATTCAGATCATTGCGCATGGGTCGGCACCAGCACGAGGATCAGCCGGCAAGAGCCATGAGGGTCGAATGGTCTTTCCCGCCATGTCACGGCTGTAGCCTTTTTTTGCTTCTTCCACCGCGCCACCCCGTTACGTCTGCTTCCTCCTGACCAACCCAGTGGCTGGTGGAAGAGAAGGGTCAGTGATAGGACAATACAGGAAGAGCCATCCCAAGTCTTGTGTGATGCCTCCTGTTCTTCTTTGAGTTGCTATATCCAAAATCTCTCCCTCCTACCCTCAACTCCTCACTGCACTCAACCCTCTGCCCTTTCCTCTCTCCTACTGTATCCTTGATTCTTCAAGTCGCAATTTCTTCCCTCACTCCACCTTTTTCAAACCCAACATCTACCTACCTAAACTCCGGCACAGCACCCTCGTCATTGTTGACTCACTCAGAAAACAATCTCATCAGCACCATACCACCGATTCCTGTCTTCACTTCTGATACCATACTCTTCTTCATTATTCCGCATCATATATCCCCCTCTTCGTTCCTCTTCCTCCTCTCCCCCCATCCTCTCACTCTCTTCCCCTCGTCTTCCTTCCTTGTTCCTCTACCGATCTGCCGCCCTGATCGCATTTTTGTCTCCTCGCTCCGACTCTGAGGCGAACCTGAAAACTGATAGTACCAGAACTCAGTGAAGCCGTGGAACCCGGCGTTCTCGGGGCCCGGCGGGGCCGAAGCCCGACACCTTCTGTCGGGAAACTCCAGCACCCCCATGGCACATGGGTAACCCCGTACATCCTTTCTCTGACATCCATTTCAAAACTTATCTGTAATATTCATTTGTGATAGTAAATTTTGAAGGAAATTTCTCACAATAATGAAAATTGACCGTACCCCACCCCTCTGGGAGATATCAAAAGAACCCCCACCCCCTAGAGTGCCAAGGACGTGGCCTTTGGCTGGGAACAAGAGGACTTAATTTAGCAGAGATGTGTCTTAATTTAGGTCCTATGTCGCTAAAAGGATCTCAATTTCGGTAGAATATCCCTCAATTAAGCAGAAAGTGACTAAAAGGCGTCAGGATCCCGATGGTTGGGGAATGCAGACGAGTGGGGGTCCCGCATAGGGAGGGAGGGAGAGAGCGGGGGGGAGAGAGACAAGGAGGGAGAGCAGGAAAGAGAATGGATTGATGATGCTGAGAAGAGAATGTAGAGAGGAAGATAACTTGATGGTGTAGGCGAGAGAGATCAGTCCCAAGGAAATCAGGTAGGATGACTGGGGTGAGAAGAAGGAAAAGACGCAAGAGAAAGCTATGGTGTGAAGCAAAAAGCTATGGTGTGAAGCAAAATGTGAAGGGGATGCGGAGAGGATAGTTTATATAGAAAAATGATTGGGTGCATAATATGAATCGATCGAGGAGCTGGGTTAAGGAAGTAGAGCCATGTGGGCGGAGAAAGGCGCATGCAACTGGAAGCAGCTGCCGTAGATCCAAAGTGATCTGATGTTCACCCGATGACACGATGTCATGAATATCATGGATTTGTATTGATGTCTATGATGCCATGGATGTTTCATGGCAATAATGTCGTGAGCGTGTATGATGGCAATGATGCCATGGAGTTCTTTTTTGTGTTGTTAATGTTCACTGGCCAGTCACCAGAGCTCTTAAGTGAAGCTGCAGCAGGGATGTCCGTGGAGACCGTCATGAAGGCGCTAGAGCCCCTAAAGGTCCAACTCTGGAGGGGAGCCAACAGGCTCACGTCTCTGGTCCCTCCTCCGCCTTTCGGGGGGAGGCCCGGCATACAGAAGAAGGTGTTCATCGTTTGCTCCAACCCCGTTGGCTCGTCCTTCTCCAACGCCATCGCCGACTCGGCGGAGAAGGGCCTGCTAGCCAGTGGCCACCTCATCCGGCGCATCAACCTCTACTCCATGCCGAGTGAAGTTGGGGGAGGAGAGTTCCGGTCGCTGCTCTCGACAGATGAGCGGCAGAGCTACTTCCAAGAGAACAACCAGCCTCAGCTCAGGCAGGACAAGCACGTCGAGCACGTGGTGGAGAGCTTGAAGTGGTGTGACAGCCTGGTGCTGGTCTACCCGACCTGGTGGTTCAACATCCCTGCCATCCTCAAAGGATTCTTCGATAGGTGCTTCGTCCCGGGTGTGGGCTTCAAGTACGATCCTGAGCTCGGCCAGAGAACTACAGGGCTCAAGAACATCGAGCAGGTGTGCAGGTCCGTCGTTGTGCTCAGAGTAAGATGACGTGCCTTGTCTTCAGGTTGCTGTCATCACAACCTACGGATTCTCTTGGCTAGAGGTCATGAAGGCCGGAGACGCCGGAAGGCGGATGATCTCAGGTGGAATGAGGATGCTGTTTGCTCCCCTCTGTACCCTCAAATGGCTGGGGTTGTACGAAATGCAGTCAGCTCAACCTAGGGAGGTAATGATCTCAGTGCATGCCCAACAAATCCTGATTTGTAAGATTGTCTCTTCACTGATGGAATCGTGTTGTCTGGTGTAGGTGCGCACGGAGTTCTTGGAGGAGGTTGAGCAGGCCTTCAAGGAGTGGTGAAAACCTCCATTGAAAGGAAAAAAAACGTTTATTCATGGTTTAAAAAATTAAAGAAACAATATCTCTATCGTGCCGAACAAAAACCTCTATCATATTCAGCTAAACTGAGAACCTTGAATGGAGTCTTTGCAACAGAGCAAATATGATTGCATTTACATTGTCGTCCAGTACAGATTTTCTTGCTGCACTCGACCGAGATTCGCGTCATGTTTTAAGATAGATTTCTGTTGAGTGTCCCACTCGATCTCAGGCAGTTCAGCCGAGCTCTTCTCCCCCTTGACTGCAATGCGCAGCTCCACCAGCCTGATTGAATGCGCGAGAGCGCGCAAAGATGAGCGCTTTGTGGACGATAGACTCTCCCATTTGGACCTTGACAGTTTGAATGGGATCTCTTCCTCAAGAGATGAAACGGCGGGATGTGCTGTTGGCTCATCTGGACTCCAGGAGGGTTGTCTCTCGGTATCGAGGACGATTGAGCGAGAGCTTGGGATGGAAACTTTCATGGTGAGAGGAGAGCAGCAGAACCACGCAGTGGCTCTACAATGTTCTCATAAAGACAAATCTGCAAGTTGGTCTTGAAGCTCAGGGAGTTTGTCTTGTGTTCGAACTCTTGAACGGCTAGCTCCTCTTGCAGGTAATGAACGCGAAAGTCGATGTGGTACCGTTCGGAGGAAGAGAAGGGGAGATCCTTGGGCAGGAGCGGAGAGGGTTGCGGAGGCTTGAAGGGCAAAGGAGCACGAGGGCGGTACGTTTGAAGAGGGGAGGGAGTTGGTTACGGCGTCTCGGTCATCAAGAAGGGATAAACCTTCCACAAGAGGAACAAAGAGGAAACAAGGAGTCGGAAAGACTCTTGGACGATACACCGGGGCACTACTGGGAAAAAGAGGGATGGGTCATGTACCTACCCATTAAATGACCGAAAAATCAGGTGCTGATTGGGGTCGGGGTACAGAGGAATTCGACTTACCAGGGGTGGGGTACAGCACATGACACTGTCACGGCCGTCATCCATCTGACCTTGAGATGCAACGTTTCCGACTTTTTATAAGACATGCTGACATGTCAAGGGACCAAAATACTTGTATACAATATTGTATAAAATGCTACAACACAATTTTAGCTTTTCTTGGAGTTAGGGCATCATGGGGTGGGATAGTGTCGGAAATACCGGTTTATTCTCTTTTTTCGGTACTCTTCCCAGATGGGGGGTGGGGGTGAGATATTCAACAGGGAGGTGGGGTCCTCCTCAAAGTCATGAACCTGCACTCCCAATTGCAAATGGTTGCGTCGCTTCATCGACATTGCATATTTGAAATATGAAGGACAAATTTGAAAGATCTCTCCAAGTAAAACCAAGTTGAGTGACGCGGTACAGAATTGTACTCATCATCATCATCATTATTATTAGGCGCGGCTAACGCGAGAGCAAAATCCAATTTTCCTGGTACTAATTTTAGTCAACACATCTCGGGTGATTTGAAATCTTCCCTGGATTTCTGTTAAAAGTGAATTATAAACAAAATCTTTTCAGACGAAAAGCAATCTTCAGATTGCATTTCCCTTAGGCACCGATGGACATGCAGCAAGCGACATGATGCGAGGATCATGATGAATGGGAGGAGGAATGATCTGAAGACGACTACGACGACGGATGGCAGTAGGGGTTTTATGGAAGCGCTGAATTGCGTAGCGTAGGTACTAAAGTTTTACTTAAATTGGCTCTGAATTCAGACACTATTCAGGGTTTGAATAGTCTCCTATGTCACTATTCAGGGCCTGAATAGCGTTTGAATAGCTAAATCGCAACGTTTCGACATCTCGGTAAAAGCCGACGACCCGCCCCCAGACAGGGCGTTCCACACCGCGTTCACATGGCGTGAGCATGCTCGCCCGACCTCCTTGTCGTGTACCTTGGCCTCCCCATCTGACTGACAACATGACGTCAACACCCATCCTGTCAGAATAGACTCGTGCAAGTATGCAAGCATGAGCGTACCCTGACTCTTTACAATCGGTTCTCGCGCTCGTTGAACGTCACTGAAACAGCAATATTTTGATGATGACTGCTTCCCTGTTGTGTGCTCCATGAGGACAATGGCTCTGAGATTTTGAATGACATCGTTTACTTGAACACATGGCCACATACAGAACGTTTTCACAGTAACATACATAGGTTAAAGAAATAGCAGAGGTAAAGCGGAAATTGCAACGGGCAAACGTCGCTGCTTTCTGAGAATCAGTGTGTCAAGCTATGCAGATTCCAGTGAATTGCTCCTTGGAAAGCGTGCATTGGAACCGCAAATCCTAAATGGAAGACCCAGACATCGAGAACATTCGCTGGAAGTGACGAAGTTCATGCAATAAAAGACTTCATAATTTACCGTTTCATGTTGTTGATGTTCTGCATGACTGCATCAGGCATACTACATGAGAGAATCATGCAATATACGTGATGCTGGAACCTCATACAAGTGCAGCATGACCTTTGCATGCGCATCCGATCTTCATTCTGTCCTCATTGCATGTCTACCTCATGAACTTGAATGCATCGGTGGAACAAACTTCTAACAGTTCAAAAAAAGAGTGGATTGTGGTACAAATTGATAACTGGAGTCTTGAACTGGGGTCACCTATGGATTTAACCTAGATCTTAAGCCCTTTCTCCAGGTTAACTAAAGTGGGCACACTACGCTACGCTATTCAGAAGGACATCCATAAAACCCCTAGTCTTCGTGCATGTAAAAGCGTCTCAAAGGGCATGAACATTTATCAAAATGACCTATAGAATCACCCATAATGCCACTGGAAGGCGAGCTCTCTCAACATGCAGAGGAAGATTTGACAGGTATACATGGGTAAAACCTCTTTAAACTAATAAGAGGCTTTCGAATCTTTGAAACCAAACTCTTTACAATATGGATTCCTTCTCACCTTCCACCCCAGGTCGCTAGTATCCGCCCTTTTTTCCAACGATGCCACCCCTCCTTCCTTCCTTGCCTCCATCTCCTTTGCCGCAGTTCGTTTCTTGCCAGCCTGAGCATTCTTTGGTACTTTCAATAGCAAGTTTCCTAAAGAACGGGTCCACTAGCCTCCATGACAGTAGAAAGCACTCTCAGCCAACACAAAGTTGTGTTCCAGAATCTCGTTTCCTTCAGCCCCCCCCGGCTCCCTCCCTGTGTCATCGGGAGACAACCAACATGTATAATAGAGGAAAAGTTGCATATATGCGCTCGGAGCAAGAGGAACCAAACAATCAGCACACGCTGTGTCTCAACTTTCGTTCGCATCCGCCATGTGTGCGATGATGGAGATGGCTGGGAATTTGAACACAAACGATGACAAAAATAGCAATTTACACTCTAAAAACGGATTCAAACTAAATTGTTGTATTTTTCAAATAAATTTCAGGGTCTGAAATATTCCAGGATTTTGTTGCCAATCTGCTCTCGCGTTAGGCGAACCTTATTGTATCGCAGGCGGAATTTTGAAAAAAGTCCACTCGTTGACTAAAACCACCAGTACCTCGTAATGGTACCATTGTACTGGTCTTTAACTTAACTTTGAGTAAAGAGACCCTCGACGGAGATGAGCCGTGCTGTGTCAGTGCCATAACTTGAGCCCCGGCCGCGGGCCCGGTGCCGCTGTAGTGACCGGCAGACACTCAGGGCCGGCGAGACTGCTGACTTCGGAAATGGAGGGGTTTCGGTTACGACCCTTCGGACGAGTAAAACAGGATGTTAACATTATTTTAAAATTGAAAGTTGACAGGCTGACAAGAGTTTAACTCATCAAAAAACAGCTTTCGTACCGCAAAGATCACTTAATATGGATGAGTAAATCGAGGCGGTACCACTGTGACTGGGCCGCGAGCGGACGCTGCTGACGCAAACGCAATTCATCCCTTGAGTAAACCCATAGGGTGACAAGGGAGATACACGACCGACCTCTTTCAGCCTTCAAGAACTCTTCTTCCTTCCTCCCCGCTCATCGCCTTCAGCTGTGCTGACCGCCATCTTTGGCTGCTTCCCCTCCCCTCACTCCCGTCCTCTGCGGTCCTGCCGTTGGATCAGGTTGACAACTTCATCTCCTCGCGCTCGTGCCTGCATTGCGCTGAAACCCTCCATTCGCAACCTTTTCAACTTGTTCATTGCATGCTCTCTTCCATCTTCCCGCACTTCACCACAGCCAATCTAGCAATCTGTCTCAATCCTGCGTGTATCTGCACTCTCTATATCCGTTCTCCTTCTCACTTGATCTCAGCAGGAGCAGAAGGATCTTTCTACTTGCAAGAAGCGCTTTCGTGCATGCCGCACCGTAGCCTACTCTCTCCCTCTGACGTCTGAATGCTCCCTGTCGACGGCAAAGACGCGATATGGGAAATCGCCCCCGGCCCAGAAGAGAGAAACTTTCAGTCGCTGCCATCGCACAAACACCGTGCTCTGGTTGCCCTCAAGCACTCCATCTGTATGATGTTGAAGCGCATCTCAGAGAAGGACCCTGGAACCACAGCGGTCCTCCCGTCCCTTGAGATGGTGGACGAGGGAGGAGAAGCCGTGTGACCTTTCCAATTGGATCAGGGTGAAAAGAATGTGGCATTAGGGGCAAGGTGAAAGAATCTCTTGCTCGTCGTCAACAAAGTCAGGCGAAGGACTCTCAAAGGGCTGAAAGCATGTAATGGCTAGATGTGCTCTCGAGTATGACCCGTGGTGGCCGAGAGAGCCTGTCTAGTACGGGTGGTTTCCTCACTCCTGGTAAGAAGTGGAGCAGAAGCTTGTGAGAAGCGAGAGCTTGCACGGGGCGAGTGTGATCGTGCAGCAAGGAGCACTACCCCAAGTCCTTCCCTACCCCTATAAGGATCAGCCTCTTCTGTTAGAAGGGTCTGTCTTTTCTCTTGCTGCGTGTACCACGAATCGATAGCGTGTGTTCGTGTTGTCAAATAAACTCATATCTCTGCTCTTCACCTTTGTGTGTGTAGCAGCGGAGATGCCTTGAGCTTCGCTGCTGAGTCGCTGTAGACGTCTGCAACCCGTAAAGCTTCGGAGTGTGACAGAGGGCTGGACTGACGTGCAGCTTTGTTACAACTGCTGCAATGAGTTACACACTGTCCACAATGAGTAACAGCCGGCAAACGTTTCAATTTCCTATCAGCTCATCACTGTTTTGCAAAGGCGAGTTTCCCCAGGACTGAAAAATATCTCAGCCTTCCAGTCACTGAGACGAGCATGCATGGAAAGCCGCAGGAGAACGATCCCAGTGATGGCTTCTATTACTTGACAACTCAGCACTTCAATCATAGTACGTGTTTGGCAAGCTCCGAGCGGCTCCGAGTGGCCCTCCGCACACAGGCTGCGGCGGCAGCCGCGACTGCACACAGTACCGTCCGGCGCCGGTACGGTACAGAGCCGGGCTGACGGTGCAAACAATGCGGCGGCGGCGGGGGCCCGGCCCCGGGGCGTCCGACCAGCCGCGCCGGCGAGTGACTGCTGGCACGTGGCCCATGACCATGCCGCCCGCGGCAGTGCGGGGCCCATGACCGTACGTGGGGGATCCGACCGTGCCACCCGGGTGCTCGCCAAGTCGGGACCGGGGCCGCCGGGACTTTCATCCGGGACGGCCCCGGGCCCGCCCGCAGTGAGCGGCCGCCCCGGCGGTGCGCCGGGGCCCGGCCCGGCCCGGCCCCCGCCGCCGCGCGGCGCCGGGACGGCGCATTCACTGTACGGTGAATGGACTCCAGGCTGCCGGCGAGCCGATCGGAGTCAGTGACTACGGTCGTGTCGGCCCAGGCTGAGTCATCATCCCCATGATCCCGATGATCCCGAGTCCCGGTCCGGCGATCCACGGAGGCTGCCGGGCCTGGCCCGACCGTTTCAACTTCCGGGCCCGGCGCGGCCATGACCGTGAGTCCGACCGTCACCGGGTCCCGGACTCCCGGAGTCGGGGGCCGGCCCAGGCTCCGAGGCTCTGACTCCGCACTCAGTCATCACACGGATGTGGTCGTTACATACCGTTACATTTTTATGATAACCCCTTCTTTTACATGTAGAAGGAGGGGTGATTTTCGTTTCCCTGTTCCCCGACAGACATCGTATCGCCACACCTGTTCCCGCTCCACTCCCGCCAGACCTTCGTCCTCTTCTCTCTTCTCTTCTCTCCTCCTCAGATTCTCTCCTCGGCTCCCTCCCTCTTTCACTGCATTCCTTCTCTCCTCTCCTTGCTCCTCCCATCTGCTCCTCTCTCAGCCCTTCATCCTCTCATTCCTGTATCCATTCAGCTCCCTTCCTGGCTCCCCTCCTCGCTCATCTCCTTCTCCTCCCTCATATCCATTTCCCCCCATCTACTCCCTGGTCCCTTTAATTCTTCCTCTCCTCCCTCCTCTCGTTCCTGGATTGTACCTCTATCATCAACTAACGACCCCTTCGCTTTCGTGGTGGCAGGACGGGCAGCTTCCTAGGTTGCACTCGCTGCCTTCATTCCTGCTGCTTCTACCTTGGATTCTAGCTCCGCTCCTCAAGAGATGTAGCGGGAGGTGGCCGGGAAGGAAAGGACTGGTACGAGCATGTCTGTGAAGCAAGCAGCTTCATGCATGAAAGGAACATGCGCTGGTCCGAAGGAATTCAGCGACAAAGGAGGAGTCTGAGGGATAGGAATCGAGCGATGGAGACTCACAGATGAATGCTGGCTTACGGTGTCGGCTCGTGGCTCAGAGTGAAATGACATCAACGGCGTTGAGAGGATGAGGTGGAGTATTCCCTGGATCAGTTTGCTGTCATTCGTCTTGCTCCTTGCTTCGTCAGCGCAGGCATCTCGATCGCAGATGTAGAGAGGCGTGTGCGTGGTACATACTGATGCAGCGGGCAGGTGGCGGGAAGGGAGCTGGGAACATGAATACTCTCTGCTGCATGAGAAGATCCTTCAAGGTTTACCGGATGGTCGCGATAGCCAACTCAGCTGCTCGTCCAGGAGAGGTGGAGGAGCGAGACAGGAAGTTCCTGGTTTGGACATGCGGCAGGAAGTTTCGCAACGACGACTGTGTGGGGTACGCTAACAGGCTGCTGGGGCTGGCGTCGGTGAGATGGAGAGGAGGAGCTCTGAGGAGAAGGAGGCTCACTTACTAGCAGGCGTTTCTTGCATCCGTTCTCTCCTCTCGCGCCCTCATCATCCTGTGGCACGGTGAGCCAGCGGTGGGCGGGGAGGAGGAGCTGACAGGCTGTGGAGGGGAGGAGAGTTTACAGCTGCACAACTTCTTCCGGTCGAGCTTGATTGACTGGCGGTTCACCGAGGACGTCAAGAGGGTGATCGGAGACCGTGAGAACCATCACAACCTCACAGCTTGCTTGCTGCCCCTGACACCTTCCTTGTCTTGTTTCCTTGTTGTGTTGCTGTGTTGCTGTGTTGCTGTGCTGTTGTGCTGTTGTGCTGTTGTGCTGTTGTGTTGTTGTGTTGTTGTGTTGTTGTGTTGTTGTGTTGTTGTGTTGTTGTGTTGTTGTGTTTTTGCGTTCCTGCCTGCCTGCCTGTCTCTTTCTTCCTGTCTCCCTTTTGCACACTAAAACACCGTCTTGGTGTAATCTCTCAATTTTGTGGCTTCTTTCTTCAACTCCGATCTTGTCTTGTCATTCCCAAACACTTTGAGTTCTCCTTGTCTTCCTGCCTGCCTGCCTGCCTGCCTGCCTCTCGTTCCCCTTCCCTTGCTTCTTCCTCCCTGATCGCTCCCCCTCCTGCAGCACGCAGCATTCCATGGACGGAGCTTGACTTCACCACTCGACATGTGTCGGAATGGGACCATTCCTCCGTGCGCAACAGCGTCTGCCCTGCTCCCTCCTCACCTCCCTGCAGCGAGTCGTCCTGGTCACGATGGAGAAAGCCGACTTCCGGGACCTCTGGAGGTCCAACAGGGAAGAGATCCTTCAGCTGGGGATCAGTAAGACCCTGTTCGAGCTGGTTGCCTGCTGGGTGATAGGGGGTAGATGACCAGGAGGAGATCATGGGGCGGACTCTTCCGCTCCTGCTGCAGCCCACGGGGAAAATGCTAGAGGTGAGGAGGAGGAGGAGGAGGAGGAGGAGGAGGAGGAGGAGGAGGAGGAGGAGGAGGAGGAGGAGGAGCAACGAAAAGTAGACACGAGGGGGATGATAGAGAGAAAGTCATCGCAAAGCAAGGACGATGTTCGACTCTGAGCAAGGAGAGCATCAGTTGATGTCTGCCTTTTACAGCAAGTGAATCGTTTTCATCATCTGGCGGGGGGTTGCTTCGTTGTCGGCTTGCAGGTTCCGCACACTCCTCCTGCTCCTGCTCCTGCTCCTGCTCCTGCTCCTCCTCCACCATCTCTTTTGCCTCCTGCTCATCCTGCTCCTGCTCCTGCTCCTGCTCCTGCTCCTGCTCCTGCTCCTCCTCCACCATCTCTTTTTCCTCCTGCTCATCCTGCTCCTGCTCCTGCTCCTGCTCCTGCTCCACCATCACCACCCTCTCCTCCCTCCCCCCCCCTTTTTCGTATGTATAATTCGACTTTGCCAATTGCTTGTTCTTTACGCGCTCTGACGCTATCAATCTGTTCTATTTCTTCCTTCACCCTCTCTTCCTCTTCTCCGCTCCTGCCTCCATCTCCTCCCTCCTCTCCCCTTCTCCCTCTTCCTCTCCTCTTCCTCCCCTCCAGATTCGGGTTGCAAGGGAAGCTCGTCGGCTGCTACCTGCTGTCCTGAGCCCTACCATGTCTCGGTGAGCGCGTTTGGCTCTTTGAAGACTGACAGCGAGCAGGAGGGCGAGGACGTGGACGAAGAAAGTGATGCTGTCACTTGACGACCTGGATCGTTTCTATGCTGCTGCTCTTCATGCCGAGCAGGAAAGAAAGTCTTTGAAGACGGGGAGGAGGAGGAGGAGGAGGAGGAGGAGGAGGAGGAGGAGGAGGAGGAGGAGGAGGGAGGAGGGAGGGAGGGACGTAAGGTTAAAGTGGGAGGAGACGAAGAACGAGGA
>NW_005434564.1:140224-143682 GCF_000315625.1 Guillardia theta CCMP2712
CCCCTCATTCAAGTTCCAACCCACCTTCCTCCTTCGGCTTCATGACTCTTGTCCCGGTTCCCGTCCCAATCCCCGTCGTCCCCACCCTCGTCCTCCTCGTCCTCCTCGTCCTCCTCGTCCTCCTCGTCCTCCTCGTCCTCCTCGTCTTGCCCCTCCTTCTTGTCCTCTTTCTTCTGCCCTCCTCTTCAGTCTCTTCGTTTTCTTGAGATCATATCAGGTGATGCTCGACCATTTCGTCTTTGCCTTGTCCAACTTCGTCATCATATCAGCCCCGAGCTCTTTTGGTCTCTCCCGCCTTCTCCCTACCACCCCTTCATTGCTGCTGCTGCTGCTGCTGCTGCTGCTGCTGCTGCTGCTGCTGCTGCTGCTGCTGCTGCTGCTGCTGCTGCTGCTGCTGCTGCTGCTGCTGCTGCTGCTGCTGCTGCTGCTGCTGCTGCTGCTGCTGCTGCTGCTGCTGCTGCTGCTGCTGCTGCTGCTGCTGCTTCTGCTGCTCCTCCTCCTCCTCCTCCTCCTTCGCGTCTCTTTCTGTGCTTACCAGCACCTCTTGCTACTGCTACTCACACCTGCGATAAATACCATCCCCTCCTGTCTTCTCACTACAAACCACTGTTGTTGTCCATTGCTGTTTTCACACGCTTTTCTCTGCCCCAGTGCGTTGCTATCCCATCCGGCTCCTTCTCTACTACTCTCCTCTCCTCCTCTGCTCCTCTGCTCCTCTGCTCCTCTGCTCCTCTTTCTCCTCTCCTCCAAATCCTCACCTTCTCTCCTCCTCTGCTCTTTTCTCCTCTTGTCTCCTCCACTTCTCCATCATCATTGCTTGTTGACCTTCAGGTTTGACGGCACGCGCGATGAACTTGACGGGGAGGACGGACTTCTATGCCATCCACTCCAAGATGTATCGAAGCTACTGACATCTCCATCACCCTCTTTGCTTTCCACTCCTCATTTACTTGTTTTCTGCTGCTCCTCTTCTCCTCTCCTCCTCTCCTCCTCTCCTCCACCAACTTGTGTTCTTTCTCTATCTCAGTCTTTATTTCCTCCTTCTCTGATCTTCGTCTTGTGGTCCTCATATTCTGCACTCTCTCCAGGTATTACGAGCTTCCTCCATCCCTTGCCAGTCGACCTGAAACCTCCTCGTACTCGTGCGGTTCGTCCCTCCTCCCTCCTCCCTCCCTCCCTCCCTCCCTCCCTCCCTCCTCCCTCCTCCCTCCTCCCTCCTCCCTCCTCCCTGTCCCCTCCCCCCCTCCTTCTCCTTATCTTTATCTCACCTCCCAGCAGGCATCGACCAGTGTTTCTGCGGGTGAGCTGCCCTCCAACTGCCCTCCGACTGTTACCCTGCCCGCTGCTTCCCCTGCTGCTGCCCAGCACTCGCCCACCTCTCTTACAGCTCAGCAGGTACTGGGGGTTCTCTGGTCACATGTGCACACCCGCCGAAGAGGTAGTCCAGCTAGAGCCCAGCTGATCGCCAGAGTTTGACAAGCTTTACAAGTTGTGTGACGACTGTATTGTGATAGAGCTGCCGATGTGCCGGTAAGAGAGGAGGTGAAAGGAGGAAGAGTGAGGAGGAGGAGGAGGAGGACGAGGATGAGGAGGAGGAGGACGAGCAGCAGGCAGATGAGGAGGCGGAGGTGAAGGTGGATGGGGAGGTAAAGGCGCAGAGGAAGGCGGAGGGGGATGGGTAGGGAGAGCAGGAGGAGAAAGATTTCACGATATGTATCATGAAGGTGTGAGGTCTTGAGGGTTCCGTTCTCGTTGGTCAACTTCAATGTCTCGATCTCCAAGAATCCTTCAAGTAGAACCTTGTTGCTCGACTCTTGATCTACCTCCTACCTCTCCTCCCTTCCACTCTCTCCTTCCTCCTCTCCCTTCCTCCTCCTTCCTTTCTCTACTTCCTCCTCTCTTCTGCCTCCCCTTCCTCCTTGCTCCTTACTGTCTTTGCCCTTGTCAATTTCCTCCCCTACCGCGTCCGTCCTCTCTCGTCTGTCTTCCTTTTCCTTTCCCACAGGATCTCCTCCTCCTCCTCCTCCTCCTCCTTCTCCTCCTCCTCCTCCTCCCTCTCCTCGACTTCCTGGTCCTCCTCCTCCTACCTGCTTCTCATCTTCCTCGTTCTCCTCCTACTCAACTTTCTTTTGCATTCCTTCTTCGTCTTATGCTTCCTGCCTCCCTCACTTCCTTGCGCAGCCACCCAGCCCGAGAGAGTTTCTGTGGACCTGGTAAATCATCACCCAGCCTTCTCTGATATCTTGCATCCTCTCCTCTTCCTGCTCCCAGCCTAGACGTCCCTTCCTCCTCCTCTCCCTCCTCCCTTCTCTACCTCCTCGGTCCTCTACCTCCTCCCTTCTCTACCTCCTTCCTCCTCTACCACCTCCGTCCTCTACCTCCTCCGTCTTCTGCCTCCTCCGTCCTTTCCCTCTTCTTTCCTATTCCTCCACTTTCATCCTTACTCAACTCGCACTCATTTCATTCCCTCACTCGCCTGGCAGGACTTTTTCGATCTACCAGCCGATTTTTTCCTGAGCTGCAACTTTTATCACCTTCGGCTGATGCTGAATGTGAACGCATCCGTACTTGTACAACTGCAACTGATTTGTTCACTGACAGGATGTGGAGTATCAACAAAACATGTTGAGCAGCATGCATGTACTTGTTCTTGTTTTCTGACATGTTGGACCAGGTGCGATGTCTGCCACGCTCAGCATGACTGCAAGTTTGTGTTGAACGTGCTGAATATGAATGCGATGGACGACTATCAAGGTTAGTGCCATTGTGATTATGATTATGATGATGATGATGATGATGATGATGATGATGACGATGATGAGGATGATGATAATGATGATGATGGCAATGATATTGGTGGTAGTGATGATACTAATGATGCTGTTTTGTTCTCAACAGCAAATTTGTTAGTCATCATCACCAAGGTGAGAATCTTCATCAAACTCTTACTAGTTGCTAGCAAGAAATTTCTTCTTGTGTTTTCTCTCACATACTTTGTTGTGCGTGATGCAGGAGCCTGAGGGAGTTGTTGTCTTCGAACGACAAGGGCACCTTCACAGCTTGTAATCTACAAGACTTGAACCACATGCGTTCAAGTTCTACCCTACTGTTTTGCTGCTATCAGGAATTCGTTTCCTCCTGCTCCTGCTCCTGCTCCTGCTCCTGCTCCTGCTCCTGCTCCTCTTCCTCTATTCCCTTCGTTATAACATATTACATCCTTTACTGCTGTACCTTGTCAATGCATTGTCCTCCTCTTTCCCTTCCGTCCTATTCCCTCTTCTCCCCTCTCCTCCCCTCTCTCCTCTCTCTCTCTCCTCCTCCCTCCTCCTCCTCCTCCTCCTCCCCTTTCCCCCTCCCCTCCCCCTCTCCTTTCTCTCCTTCGCTGAACACTCACTCTCGTTCTTCTACAACAACATTGGCATCAACATCTTTCATGATAGATTTCCCGCAGTTCACAA
>NW_005434564.1:143782-155428 GCF_000315625.1 Guillardia theta CCMP2712
ATCATCATCATCATCATCATCATCATCGTCATCGTCTCCATCTCCATCTCCATCTCTATCATTGCCATCATCATCATCATCATCATCATCATCGTCGTCGTCGTCGTCATCATCATCATTATCATCATCATTATCATCATCATCATCATCATCATCAGCAGCAGCAGCAGCAGCACACAAACATCATATTACCTGAAATCGACAGTCTACAAGGGATACAGAACATCTGTATTGAATTCAAAGAGCCATCCTTGTTTGTCCTATTCCATCGCCTTTCCCCTTCTCTCTATCTGCTCCTGCTCCTCCTGCTCTTCCTGCTCCTCCTCCCCCTGCTGCTCCTGCTCCTGAAACTCGCACTACACCGCCTCCCCGTCCTCCTTTTCATCCTCTCTTACCTGCTTTCTCCTCCCCACGCTACAACTCCAACGGTTGCACTTGGTCGCGGTCCAGTCCCGAAGCCGCCGATCCGGTTGCTGGGAGAGGAATTGAGTTGAAGCAGGTGGAGGACTCGCAGCACTTTTCTCCTCGAGACCCTCCCCTCGCCCTCGCCCTACACCGGCTGCTGCTGCTGCTGCTGCTGCTGCTGCTGCTGCTGCTGCTGCTGCTGCTGCTGCTGCTGCTGCTGCTGCTGCTGCTGCTGCTGCTGCTGCTGCTGCTGCTGCTGATTGATTCTTCCATCCTCAAAACTAGTTTCTGACATTAAAGTGGGAGCCTTCCCTGCACTTTCTCCCCTTTCATCCAACATGCATCTTGCCTTGCCGCTGACTCTGCATCTGATGCTGCCTTTTCTTCTCTCCCCTTCCTCCTCCCCCTCCTCCTCACCGCGTTGCCCACAACTTCGATCCTTCCGAGCACTCAATGCATGGGCCTCCCCCAGCAAACACGTCGCAGGAGGAGAGGTTGAGAGATCCTGACGCGCGAGACGTCAAATGCGCGGCGGCACAGCAGGGGGAGCAGCCGACCTGCTAGCGAGATGGCGGGCACGAAACCTGTCTTGGTCTCCCAGCACAAGGACAAGGAGGCGAAGCTCGCTGACGTCGCACGCGTGAGGAGGGAGGGAGGAGAGGGGAAGAAGGATGGCTACCGCTGCAGCTATTGGAGACCTTCCAGGAGGCCCAAAGACGAGCTGGGAGGATGCTGCATAGAGGAGCACGAAAGAAGAGGAAGGGGATGGATAGAGAGGGGGGAAGGTAAGAGGGAGAAGCAGGAGAAGGGGGGGGGGAAGAGGATTTTTCAGCAATTTGGAGGAGAAAACTTTGGGGGGTAGATAGCACACCTGCTGTTGGGAAAGGAAGGAACGCTTCTGCTCCTCTGTGCGGTCAAGAGGTAGTGTCAGTAGAGATCATGACAGTAGCAATTGCTGACATGACAGAACAGGCAAGACATGTCATCAGTGACAAACATTGAAGGTATACGAGATCAAGATCCCTTGAAGACAAACATGTGTAACACAATCAAACATGTGTAACACAATCAAACATGTGTAACACAATCAAACATGTGTAACACAATCAAACATGTGTAACACAATCACTTCGGAACAATCAAATGTGGTCTTGTTGAGAAAGACGGAATTACAACAAGACTCCGAGACAACGAGAGTGTTGATTGCCTTATATGCAAGATTGATAGCGTTATGGACAGTGATCCTTCCGATCTCGTCGCCACAGAATATATCACCAGCAGAAAAGGAGACATCTCCTCCTGATAACCGGTGTAAGGAACATCAGTGAGCAAGGAGAGCTGAGAAGGAGAAAGAGAAGGAAGAGGGGGAGAAGAGGGGGAGAAGAAGGGCGGGAAGAGAAGCAGCAGGAGACGAGGTGAGAACAACAGTTTTGATGAGGACGTATGAAGTGGGTGAGGGAGGTGTGGGGAAGGACAACAGATGGAAACAGTCGAGCGGTTGTTGTCAAAGAGAAGGAGGAGGAGGCACGAGCGTTCGAGATGCAAGATAAAGAGTCAGAGAACATGAAGGTGGATCATTATGAGAGAGAAGGGGAGGGGAAGGGAAGAGAGAAGAGGAAGTGAGCAGTGGAGGGTGTGGAGAGATAGGAGGGAGCGTTGCAAAGAACAAGAAGCACAGAACATGATTCACCTTCCAGGATTCTCCTCCGGGAATCAAGATTTGCCTCCCCTCCCCCTCTTCTTTGTCTCCGTGTCCCATCGTCGTCTCAACTTCTGTTCTCCCCTCGTCTTCCCTCTCCCCCTGCTGCTGCTGCTGCTGCTGCTGCTGCTGCTGCTGCTCCTGCTGCTGCTCCTGCTGCTGTTGGCACTTCTCCCGCTCTTCCCGCTGGCAACACTGAAACTCCTCTTCTATCTCGCACACACCACCATGCTCACACCAGCAGCACACATCAGGAGGACAACGCTCTCGTTCTGACTCCGATTCCTAAAAGATATCCGAAATCATGTACAAAGCCGGCAGCACAAGCAAGGGGGCCAAGGAGAAACAAGAGAATAAGAAGATTCGCTGATGAGAGGTGGTGGAGAAGGGAGCAGCGGCAGGACAGGAGGTCGAAGAGGGCGAGGATGAAGAGAGGAAGGGAGGGAAAGGCGAGGAAAAGAGAGGAGGAAAGGAAGAGCGACACAACCTC
This sequence comes from Guillardia theta CCMP2712, assembly GCF_000315625.1. Lineage (NCBI taxonomy): Eukaryota > Cryptophyceae > Pyrenomonadales > Geminigeraceae > Guillardia > Guillardia theta. The sequence continues at coordinate 146,377 of NW_005434564.1, forward strand.
GGACGAGCCTCCTCGCAGGGCCATCGTGAGCATGCCGACTGGCGTATCTGGCAGACGGCTAATCGCAGAGAGCTGCAGGCAGGAGGAGTTGACGGAAAAGCTAACGAATAGAAGGAGGAAGAGGGAGAGGAGGGGGGGAGAACCATGTGAGCTTTCTCTGGACATGGAGCGTTCGAGATCGACTAGAATCGGGGAGCAAGCGTCTGTGAAACCTTCTTCAGAGACAAACACGCTTCGGCAATGCTCTTGCAGGTGTCGTTGCCGATTAATCCATCCTTTCAATCCTTGCACTCTACCCCTGCCGCATTCCATTCCTTCCCCTCCCTCCATTCCATCCCCTCCCCTCCCTTCCTCTCCCCCTCTCCCCTTGTCTCCTCTTCTCCCCCTTTCTCTCCTCTCCTCTCCTCTCCTCTCCTCTCCTCTCCTCTCCTCTCCTCCCCCACCCGCCTCTCCTCTCCTCTCCTTTTTTTATTGTTCGACAAAGTGCTAACCACAAACTTCCATGGCAGGGCGGGTCCAGGCCGCTACATGCTCTCGCATCAGGCTTGTGCTTGACCCACTCCTTCATCAGAGCACTGTAATGACATGATGGTTGTATTGCAGTGTAATGACAGGATGGTTGTATTGCAGTGTAGTGACATGATGGTTGTATTGCAGTGTAGTGACATGATGGTTGTATTGCAGTGTAATGACATGATGGTTGTATTGTTTCTTCATTGATGTTCTTGTACCTGTTTCATGACTCTACTGTCTCTTCATCGATGCACTTTTACTTGTTTACTTGCTTCATGACTCAGCTGCACTATCACCTTATCAGTGCCTTGTGCTTCCTCGGTGCCATGGTGTTTCTTAACTGTCCTGTCTCTTCATCAGCATGCTCATGTATAGGCAAAGTATTGTTTTGGATTCTGGTGAGTGCAGGCAAAGTATATTCGTCCACTTTGCCTTTGTTTGATCTGTTCTTCGCCCCTAGCAACCCAGATTACAACCACATGAGGATAGGAACAACAATACACCGTTACAAGAGACGAGAGGTAAGGAAAAGTAGGGACTGATGCGCAGGATTCTGCATGTGAAGCCAAGTTTACAGAGACTTCATTTCTGCAAAGACATGTACTATGACGCGGTTGCAGCCGATTGTAATACATGTCATAGCATGTGGTGTATGGTAATCACCTTGCCGAACATCATTTGCAGCAGGAAAAAGTCGACAAGGAATTGAAAAGGTCACCATAGCATGATCAGCTACATCCCAACTGATTCCGATCGCACTCTCAATTTCTTTACGAAGGGTCCACTCGCGTTGTGCACTTCGCCGACTTCTAGAAGACGATGATGCAGTTGACCATCAGATGAACGATTGATGACTCCACGAACATCTCCCGTTGACAAGCGGAGGTTTGCTGGTCCTTCTCGTGTCCAGTTCTCCAACTGCTCCAGTGCTTCATCACAAGTTTTTTCGTATTTGTTTGCAAGCATCCTCCAGATATGCTGCTTGAAGCATTTCGACAAGGACACGTGTGAAAGACGTTCCTTGCTGTTCTTCTTCTTGAATGCCAACAGGTCAACACAGCGTGACCAAGTTTAAGTCCGAATCCTACAATTTCCATGAACCACAACTGAAAAAGAAATCATTTCTTTCGAAAGAACCTTTATCCTCGCTCTGAACCCCCTCCACTCATGTCAGATCAGCTATCAATGATGATTCCTGTCCTGATCGCGTCCTCGTCAGTCGCACTAGTAGTCGCATCTGATCCGGACCCCGTCACTGCTGTGGTATGGGCAGTGGCACTTCCAATCTGTGTCCGCTGACCATTCAAGTTATTCCTCACGCAGACCCACGTTGCCCGCAACTCTTCCTCGGGTAGTACGTCTTGTCTCAGTTTCATTCTCACTTGTCCCCTGGATCGAATTCTCCAAGAAGATGTTTGGGATGTGCTCACAGAACCTCGGCCATGTCGCTTTCTACCGCTTCCATGAAGGCGACCTGAACAATGAAAGGTGTTGAGTCCTCACCGTTACGTGCTAACGGCGAAGTTCTCAAGTTGGATACATGTTCAACTGTCCTTTAGTAAATATTTGAAATCATAGATACAATCTTGAAAATTATTCGATGACAACCCATGAACCTGGGTACCCGGTAGATTTAGGTGAAAATCACCTAGAGGGTAGGGGTCATCATTGTATTACGCTGGTAGTGATCATCAGTCGTGTCCGGCTATTGATGATGTTGACACATGTTTTTAAATCTGTACTTGAACTCGTTTTATAAATTATTAAGTAAAGTTTACTAGAATATAGCTAAATTATTAAAAGTACTTTTCAGTTTTTGGGTATAGATCACTTACATCCAATTATTTGATTTGATCTGAAATTGAGTACCTCTATTGAATAGTGGTTATTCATACTGTACTGAATTTTATAAAAGTGATTTACCAATAAAAGAGTTTTTTAAGGACAGAGGCGCTCGCTCATGCCGACGGGCAGGCGAGGGGAGGAAACGGCGGGAGGAGGGAGGGAGGGAGGGAGAGGCAGGGAGAAGGAGCGGAGCACAGAGACTGAATGAGCAGAAGATAGATCCGATCAAAGACTAGGAACAGTAGTGTGCTCTAGCAGTAGTAAGAACTCAAGCGTGACACGCTGGCGATCACCAGCCACTAGGATTGTGGTTGAGAGATGAAAGCTTTGTGTGACGATGAGGTTGCCATAGCAATGAAATCTAAAACCAGGTGTTGCTGTTCAGGTACGCTGAAGAGATCATTGAAAGAGGAGGTGTTTCAGTCACTCCGTTCAGCACAGCAGGAGGTGCGAGGAAATCGTACTGGTATAGATGAGATTCTGCTGCTGTAGACGCGAATTAGATGTGACGAAACAAAAAGGAAATGTGGTGATATCAGATGTCGACTGGCGGTAATGTCGTAACAGAGGGAGTCACAAGGCGGAAGCTTGAGAGAAAGAGATGTAAGAACATTTTTAGTGAGGGGCGTTTGAGTTCCTGGCAAGGTTTTGCTGGGAATAGTGGAGCAGTTGAATGGTAACTATGAATAGTGTGTGATTTTTGGACTAGGAGGAAGTTGGTTGTTGGATGTATAAGAGAGAATGCCAAAATTTAGTTTTGAAAGCGACTACATGTGTGCACATAGTAAAGTGCTATTCTGGCAGAATTGCATTTGCGAGAAAATGCTTTGAATTTTCAAGAGAGATAGTGGCAACATACATTTTTGTTGACCACGTGTTGTTTTTTCCTTCCGTTGTTGACAGATTCGTCAACTTGTTGATTCGTGCTCTTGCGATTTAGCGCGTGCAGAGATCGAAGAAGGATTGAGTGGAAAATCTTGACACGTTTCTCAGGAAGAAGAGCTTCGCCTCAATGTCTTTGACATCGGACGAGTTGAATTATCTTATATATCGATATCTTCTTGAATCTGGCTACACACATACAGCGTTTTCATTCGCGCATGAAAGCCTCGTGACGAAAGCGAATATCAATGGCGCTGACGTCCCTCCTGGGTCGCTCATCTCCTTTGTTCAGAAGGGCATGCTTTATGTAGAAATCGAACAACATATTAACGACGATGGGAGTATAATTGATGATGGAGGAGATGACAAGCTCTCCATCTTGGTTCCTTCTCATGTACAGGTAACACCACTGCATCTCGCTTTTTTCTTTCCCTTGATGTGACTGGAGAACCTTTCCGTTTCATAACACAACATGCAGAACCGAGATAATGAGGAGAAGGAAGAGGCACCTGAGGCGATGGATGAGGATGGGCTAGAAGTGGAAACAACCAAGGTGACGACATTGACAGGACACGAGAACGAGGTGTTCACCGTAGCATGGAACCCCACTAAGTCTCTACTGGCGTCCGGCTCAGGCGATTCCAGCGCTCGCATTTGGCACGTGCCCACGTCAGACTCGGGGTCGGAGGCAGAGCGGAACACTCAGTGGCATGTGCTTGAACATTCCAACGCTCAGGGGAATGAGAAGGCCAAGGACGTAACAACGTTGGACTGGAACTCGGACGGAAGTTTACTGGCCACGGGGTCGTACGATGGGCATGCTAGAATCTGGAACGATCAAGGGAAGCTTGTGATGACCCTAATGAGGCACAAAGGGCCTGTCTTTTCCTTGAAATGGAATCGCACGGGCTCTTACCTGCTCAGTGGGTCGGTGGACAAGACTGCCATTGTTTGGGACACGAAGACGGGGGATGTTGTACAGCAGTTTGCCTTCCATCAGGCGCCCACACTGGATGTAGATTGGCGGAATAGCAACTCCTTTGCGACTTGCTCAACTGACAAGATGATCTTCGTCTGCAAGATCGGTGAGGAATCCTTCGTCAAGAAGTTTGTTGGGCACAACGACGAGGTTAACGCCATCAAGTGGGACCCTACAGGAACAATGCTTGCCTCCTGCTCCGACGACAGCACCGCCAAGATCTGGTCTGTCAAGCAGGATGAGCCGCTACATGACTTCCGCCTCCATACCAAGGAGATCTACACGCTCAAGTGGAGCCCGACAGGGCCAGGGACCAAGAACCCGAACAAGCCGCCACTACTGGCGACAGCAAGCTTCGACTCCAAGGTGAGAATATGGGACGTGGAGAAGGGAGAGTGCATCTTCGTTCTCTCCAAACACACAGAGCCGGTCTACAGCGTCGCCTTCAACCCTACCGGCGACTACGTGGCCTCGGGTTCCTTCGACAAGTGCCTGCACGTGTGGAGCGTCAAGGACGGTTCCCTCGTGAAGACGCTCAGAGGTAACAGCGGGATCTTCGAAGTAGCGTGGAATCACGCAGGAGACAAGGTGATGTTTGTGCTGACGCAGGTGTCGAGTGATGCTAACAATTTGTTTGTGTTGTTGCAGGTGGCGGCTTGTTTCTTTAGCAAGGAGGTTATGATTATTGACATGAAAGTGTAGTCTTGGCTAAAATACATTAAATGAAATAGGAAGAGACCGGGACAAATTCATTGTCACGCACATGCACACGACTTTGACAGTGTAAAATAATTTTATCTACAAATATAACAAGAATTGAACATCTTCGCGGTAATGTTTACAGTGACTTGGGAAATTGGAAGAAACGAGTGCACAACAAAGTCGAAAGTTGTGAATGTCGAAAAATAGCATTAGAGGAGGTGCCGGTCACTTTCAGTGCCATGAAGCCATTGAAAAACAAAAAAAACAAGGTGTAACAATGCTGCCATGGGCTGAAGAGTGCGCGCGCGAAGAGCTTCGATCTTTTGATGTGTCAGACTAGCAAAATCGGAATGTACATGTAAACTTGAAATGTGATGTTCTGACTTAGTTGTCAGGCAGGTCCGTGATCCTAAACCTGCGAGTCGTCTTCTTTTTGGCAGGGAAATTCGGTGTGAGCTTCTCTGCTCCTGGAGAGCCATGGCTCACGCTTGCCATACTTGACTCCGTCGGCATGCTCTGCTGCATGTGCTGCATATTGGATTCATAGGATGCGAGGTTGTCAGGCAAGTTGATTGGCTGAATCGGTGAGAGTACTGACATTGCGAGCGTTGGAAACTGAGATACAGAGGGAGATTACAGCTGCCCAAGACAAGGTTGTGGAAGAAGGTTTGTGGATCCAAAACTCAAAACAAAATCTGAGCGAGGGTCAAAAACACGAAATGCGATGAAGAGGACTCCAGTAGGCAGCCAACAAACGCCCTTGCAAAGCTGTGGTAGGTACAACGATCGAGCAACGGAAAGGTCCGAACAAGGAGAATTCCGATTGAAAGGGAGGAACGCACTGAAAACAAAGGACGAGAAGAAGTGTAGGAGAGGAGGAGGAGGAGGAGGAGGAGGAGGAGGAGGAGGTAAGGTGGGGAAGAAAGGAGGAGGGTGAAAGTTTGGGGGCGAACGGAAGGAGGAGGAGGAGGGTTACGAGATCGTCGGAGGAGCGAGGAGACAGGGGGAAAAGATACCACCCCTGATCACCCCTACCCTCACTGTAGTACCCCCACCCACTAAAAATCTGAGTGATTCATATCTGATAACCCCCTGTTTCCGAGAAATTCCAATCTTCGTACCCCGGAAGTATCACCCACCCCTGCAAAGATCAATTATCCCCAAGTTTGACTCCATTCGACCACCGGTGTCTAAATTTGTTGTTTGCTGGGAGAAGAGGTGGGTGGTCAGAGATGTAAAAATTTACCTCACCCCTGGAGTTTGTTCCCCCACCCCTTCCGCGCTCCCTGGGGGGTGGGGGAAGTACCCGTTACAATTGTGGATAAGCTGGGGGATCGGGTAGGGTAGCTATATCACGGTGCAACGAAGTGAATCTGAGAAGGGGTTCATTATATGAACATGGGTGGGGGGTGTCAGTCATGCAGAGAGATGGGTAGGGTCTGCGAAGATTCGACGTATGTGGACGAAAGTTTGGAATTTTACTATGACTGGTATAGGTAAATTGAGTGATTCATGCGATATGACACGTACAACTGCAATACACACGCTTTTGGGGGGGTAGGGGTATTTCTGAGGGGGTAGTCAATTGCAACAAGTGAGATATACGGGGTGGGCAACCTGGTAGGACGACTAAAGACTGTTGCGCCGGTGTGGAGGGGTGAGGGTACCAAATGTGAAGTTTGGGGGTAGGTACTGTCATGTGGTAAAGACGGTACGATAGCTGGGTTGGTCTATAGGAAGTTTGGGTAGGGTGGGGACAAAAGTTACACCAAAGGAGGTGGGGTAAGGATGGTCGCCAATGAGTGATTCATTATAGTGGGTCCCCCGGGAGGGTAAAGTTATTCGAAGGGTAGGGGTACAAGAAGCAGTTGTCTTGCATTCAATCAATTAGTACGACTAATATGAAAATTGCAGGAAGCCAACAAAGGACCGACATTGTACCGGTGGTACCGATTCGGGGACGAAGACATTTCACAAAATCTCTGGTGCAAGGTAGTTCAACTTCGATTAAGTGGGTAGGGTGGTGTTCGAACAGGGGTGGGGTGAGGAGGGTCGAACCGGGCGAAGCCGTTATTCCCCTAGTAGGGGAATGAGGGTGTAAAGAACTTTTAAGCATGTCCTTATTATAAAGATGGATCTCCCCAAATCAGCAATCCTCCAAACGACCTAAAATCAGTCGGTTTCGTTTATACAACCAAACTATCTGGATTAAATATATTTGAAATACGAAAAGATGAGGGTTGGAAGTCAAACATGTATTTTTCCGCGGTTTCCTTAGGAGACCACCGACTCTTTCTCCCCAACACCAGGAGGAATTCCTCTATGCTTTTGAAGGTGGGGTGGGGCCAGATACAATTATACAACTCTAATAGATAAAAATATTTTATGTTTCCACCAAAAGGAAAAGGCAGAAATGAAAGTGCTACTGATGTGATAGCAGATGATGTTCTGCCCTCTCAGCTCGCGGCTCAAAAAGTCATCTATTCGTTTAAAAGAATAGTTAAGGTTTTATCCAATGGGGGCTGGAGAAGGGGGTGAGGTCGATGCGGCCCAAGGACCCGGGGGGCGAAAAAAGAAAAGAACAGGAAGTCGGAAGGGGGGGTGGTCCTGTGGTTTCGTTGGATAGACGGGCATACCAGGTGGTTCCGACCGGGGGTCCTCACTAAACTCTCTTTACAAATGTTTTAACCAAACATTGCGAAATCAAGACGATATGATACACTACCAGGTCCGACTCCATCCGACACTTTGGGTGTCGGGGGGGGACAAAGGGACGCATCTAATTTACATTCTGAATACGTCTGTTAATTAATGAGTGACCCGGCGTGATTTGACTTGGCCCGGCGGCCCGGCTCAGCCGCCGCTGCGGCCGGGGGGAAGGCGGCAGTCAGTGGCAGGATTGGGTTTGGTTCTCGCTGTCTTTTCTCTTCCGAACTTTTCCGTTCTCTCCGTATGGCCTGTGTGCCAGTGCGACAGTGTCAGGGTCAAGCCTCCCGCCGTCCTCGACTCAGGCTCAGGCTCCCGGAGTCACGGTCCTGATGATTGTCCTCGCCGTGCCGTCACTCAAAGTGATAACTTGCCTTAACTTGCCGCAGTGCTTTGGCCTGAGTACCGGCTACAGTAACTGAGCCCGGTGCCACCGACCGTACTACGGTACGCAGTGAGAGTCACCCAGCGGCTGTTAGGCCGGATCGGACTCAGCACGGCACGCAGCCTGGCAGTCAGTGCTGGGCCTCCACTCAGACCCGGCGCCGGGGCGCCGCCTGGGGCCCGGCCCCGCCCGGCCGCCTCAGTGACCGGCAAGCGGCTGAGCCTTCAAGTTGCCACTCAAGTACCGTGCCATTGAACGGCCGGTCAGTGACGCCGTGCCGTCCGCGGCGTGGTACGGGCCACTGAGTACCGACTGACTCTGTGAGTCGAGTCACTGAGTGGCACCCGTGACCGCTGGCACTGGCTGTCACGGTGCCCGAGGGCCTGCCCGCGCCGTTCTAAGTACCAGTCAACTTCCGAAAGCCTCAGTTGAGCCGGGGCCGCCCGGCGCGGCCCCCCCCTGGCAGTGACTGGCAGGCTGGGCGGCGGGGCATCCGTGACTGTCACTCTGCCAGAACGGCCGGCGGCGGGCGCGGGGCGCCAGGCCGAGCCCCGTGACGGATCATGGCATGACGGCGTGCCGCGAGTCGACTCCCAGTCACTGTGAGGCCGGCGTCAGTAGTTTCAAGTTTTTATTCAAATTTAAGTTAAAAATCAGTACGAGGACGGTACTGTACAATCAGGAGCCTTTCGAAGTTCAGTATAGAACCACTGCGGGCCCGGGGCCTCGGTCATCCTGCCGACTCCGGCGGACCGTACGGCCGGGCCGCGCTGAACTCAGCCGCTACACTCAGTGACACTGTCCCCCAAACTCAGTCACGCCTGGCCGCCTGCGGCGCCGCTGGGGTTGACTGAGAGTCTGCTCCTGATCGGATTCTTCAACTCTGAGAGTAGTAACGGTGACAATATGGCGAGTTGCTAGCAGCCGCAGGCAGTCTGAGCCAGATGACTCAGTGATGCCTCGCTAGGTCAGGCAGCGAGCTGGTTCCTGATCCTCCCAGAGAAGTTCACGGCAGGAGAGCTGAAGCTGCTTCCTTCATG
>NW_005434564.1:155786-157353 GCF_000315625.1 Guillardia theta CCMP2712
GAGCAGCAGAGTAGCTCTTGTAGGCGCCCAAGACAGATCAATATCAATCGATCAAGATATGCAGCGTCTGTAAGAAAAGAGATCTACCAGATGAGTCCGAGATCTGCAACACCAGACAGGACATCGGGTCAGATACTGTTTACAAGAGCTAAGAGTGACTTTCTATGACTTGCAATCAGACGATACGATTTGTATGAGCCTGATTGCTATTCAGCTCAGGGCATTTGCATTCCACTGGCTACATTCACGTGAAGAACAAGAATCGTCCTCTGCTATCGATCCCTTCCTGAAGCCTCATGTATACAACATGCCTCCCTTCCTCCTTTCTAGATTCTGTTCCTCGCTCCTCCTCCTCCTCCTCCTCCTCCTCCTCCTCCTCCTCCTCCTCCTCCACATCCTCTCTTCTCCCTTGCTTCTTTCTCTCTCCCTTCTTCGCTCTCCTCCCCTCAGCCCTCATCCTCCTTCTCCCTCCCCTTCTACCTCCACCTTCCTTCACCTCTGCTTGTTGAGATCGGCGACGAGCTCGTCGATGGTAAGGAAGTGAGAGAGGCGAGAGGAGGGAGGCAGGAGGGAGGCAGGGGACGGCTGTCCCCTCGCCTGATCCCTGGGAGTCCCGACTGATCCGAGTCAGCATGGGGTTAAGAACGGAGGAAGAGGGAGGAGGGAGGAGCGGAGAAGGAGGAGCGGAGAAGGAGGAGCGGAGAAGGAGGAGGGGAGAAGGAGAAAACAGGTGAGCGGATACAGGGCGAGGGGTAAAGAGGATGAGAAGAACAAAGGGAGGTGATATTGGGAGGAGAGGAGGTAGAGGGAGGGGTAGAGGAAGAGGATACGAAGATGAGGAGAGGAGAGGAGAAAGAGCTAGTGAATTAGCAAGGGGACCTGTTTCTTGTGCGAGGATCTTTCGGAGGTGCTCAAGACGGTCACTAGTGCTGTTCTGCTCTTGTCTACAACATTATCGTCAGCTATCTCGACAACAAACCAGCACCATCATCATCATCATCATCATCACCACCACCACCACCACCACCACCTCTTGTCTACAACATTATCATCAGCTATCTCGACAACAAACCAGCACTATCATCATCATCACCACCACCACCGTTAACACCACCACCACCACCACCAAAACAACAACGAGAATAACAACAAGAACAAGAACAGGCAAGAATAACAAGCGTAAGAACAAGCATAAGAGCGGAATTGGGAACGAGATTAAGAACAATACGGCAAACAAGAAGGAAAAGGAGAAGGAGAAGGAGAAGGAAAAGCAGAAGAAAAGGAAAAGCAGAAGGAGGAGAAGGAAAAGTAAAAGGAAAAGAAAGGGAGGATGTCTATCTGAATTCTTCAGAAATCTCACTTTTCTACTGACTCTTCGCTCCTCCTGGCCACGAAGATTGAATCGACTCGCTGCTGCAATTCCTGCTGATTCAAAGAAGAAGCAGACTCGCGCAGGTCAAGCTGTAACATGCGATAAGTTTGAGTTCTGTCTCCTCCTCCTCCTCCTCCTCCTCCTCCTCCTCCTCCTCCTCCTCATCATCATCATCATCATCATCATCATCATCAT
>NW_005434564.1:163822-170686 GCF_000315625.1 Guillardia theta CCMP2712
ACAACAACAACAACAACAACAACAACAACAACAACAACAACAACAACAACAACAACAACAACAACAACAACAACAACAACAACAACAACAACAACAACAACAACAACAACAACAACAACAACAACAACAATAACAACAACAACAACAACAACAACAATTACAACAACAACAACAACAACAACAACAACAACAACAACAACAACAATTACAACAACAACAATTACAACAACAACAATTACAACAACAACAATTACAACAACAACAATCCTCATCGCCATCATCAACAACAACATCACATCAGTTACCTCAGAATTCTTCTTGTCCGTCTGCTCCATCAAGTCAGAAAAGTGGGACGGAGGAAAGGGAAAACTTGACGAGAGTTAAGGAGAGTAAAGCGCGAGGAGGCGTGTCAGAAGAGAGGAAGATGGAGGAAATGGAGAAGGAGAAAGAGCATCAGCAAGTGAAGAGGACGATAGGAGGAGGAGGAGATGAAGGAGAAGAATAAGGAGGAAGACAAAGCAGGAGGAGGAGGAGGAGATGAAGGAGGAGCAGGAGGAGGAGGACGAGGAGGAGCAGGAGCAGAAGTTGCAGCAGGAGCAGGAGCAGGAGTTGCAGCAGGAGCAGGAGCAGGAGTTGCAGCAGAAGCAGAAGGAGGCAGTCAGTTGGTTCCTACCTGAGACAAGGTGAGCTTGTAGAGAAGCATGAGAAGGAGCAGGAGGAGCTCGTAAAGGCGAAGCAAGGTGACGACGCAAAGGAGAGACTCGACGCTGTAAAACAACTTCTTGGAGTTGACGTAGAAAGCAACCGATCTTATCAAACTCGGTGAGCGATACGAAACAATCTCTCCTCCTCCTCCTCCTCCACCTCCTCTCCCTCCTCTCCACTACCGTCTTCTCCACCTCTTTCCCCCGCCTCCCTCGACTCCTCCTCCTCCTCATAATCATCATCCTCATCCTCATCCTCATCCTCATCCTCATCCTCATCATCAGCAGGAGCAGGAGCAGGAGCAGGAGCAGGAGCAGGAGCAGGAGCAGGAGCAGGAGCAGGAGCAGGAGCAGGAGCAGGAGCAGGAGCAGGAGCAGGAGCAGGAGCAGGAGCAGGAGCAGCAGCAAGAGCAGCAGCAGGAGCAGGAGCAGCAGCAGCACCATCATCATCCCGTCTTTACCCAAACTCACCCGCTGGTTCCTGGAAAGACGTGCAGGCAGTTTACTATCAGCTCCAGCGCGTTCCCCCAAGACAGCACCGAAGCTTTCACAAACTCTTGCTCCTGACTCGACAACAACAGACGTCAGTCAGCAACATGCAATATTACAGCCCACCAACAACAAACTCACATGCTGTATGTCGTCAGCAAGCTTCTGTGACAGGAACAACTCGTGCTCTCTCTGCAGTTTCCGGGCAAGAAACATCCTGTAGACTGGGATCGAAACAACTTCAGGGAGTCATCCAACATTACATAGCTCCCTCCACCTATCAACAAGACGGAGATCACAGTGCAGATTGACTGAAGGGCTTGTAAGATCGACTTCCTGGTCTTCAAGCAAACTTTCTGCACCGACGGCATGACACTCAACGTTGAGAAAAAGGAAGACAGACAGACAGACAGACAGACAGACAGACAGACAGACAGACAGACAGACAGACAGACAGACTTAAAGGCGAGAGAGGGAAAGAAGGGAGGGAAGGTGGGAAAGGGAGGGAAGTAACCTCTTCAGCAAGGGGTATCGTGGAGTAGTTGACGCCAGCGCATAGCTCGTTGACAGCCACCTGAGGTCAGACTTCACCTCCCGCTCCCTCACTCCTCCTTCCCGTCCTCACTCACAGCGAAGAGCACGCACAACAACGTCAGCAGTGCAACGACAGCCTGGACAAGGTCGCACGTCAGGACCAGCCGTCATGTCCGCAGCATGTGACTACTTGCACTGTGTACACTCGAGACTCCGTCCGTCTGAAGTCTGTGAGGAGTGAAATGACCATGCTGAAAATGGTGGCAGATGAAGAACGCTGTATCCTACATACCTGCTTCTACTGGATGATTGGTTGCCCGGGCCCTCCGGCCTTGACAGCAGCACAGTGCCATGGAAGAGGAGGAGCAGGAGCAGGAACGAGGAGAAGGAGAATCACAGTGTACTGCTCATTGTCATCGCTCCATGTTCTTCACCCCGACCTGAGATGTTATCGCCTTCGAACCAGCAAGGAATCAGTTTCATGGAGGGGGAACATGGTGGAAAATGTCGTGAAAAAATGTCTCATTCTCCTTTCCTCTCTTAGCCGCTGATCCCTCTAACTCTCCCTCTCCCTCTCCCTCTCCCTCTCCCTCTCCCTCTCCCTCTCCCTCTCCCTCTCCCTCTCCTCCCCTCCTCCCCTCCTCTCCCTCTCCCTCTCCCTCTCCCTCCCCTCCCCTCTCCCTCCCCGTCGCATGTTTCACCGTTCAACGGCATCAGTGGTTTGTCAAATTTTGACAGGCTTGGGTAAGAGTGGGGAGGAGCCTCTCCCCGAATGACACGGCCCGCGGGGCGCGGCGGCGGGCCGGGCCAAGCCTGCCACGCCGGCGGGACGGTACTATACTGATAATGATACGGTCACCGGCAGGGCCGCCGGCCCGCCCGGGTCGGACAGTGCGGTACTAACTTGAGGTTGTGTTCTACTTGAATTACAAAGAACACCGTAGCCAGCAACGAAGCTAAGATGGCACATGATGTACAAACCGTTGAACCATCATGATCACATGTACGGTACTCAATATCGGACCCTCGGAGTCTGCCAGTTGCTAAACTTGCTTCAGAGTAACCGTGAACCGATGTCCACACAGACAGAGCGGTATCAAAGTTAAGTTAAAAAGCAGTACGAGGACAATCAGGAGAGTATCCATTTGCAAGTTGTGTTGCTGAATCTTGCCAATCATGCGTCGAGGCAAAGCCAATGATTGATTGAACGAGTGCCATGCTGGTAAGTCTACCTCAGGAGGAAAACCGTTCAGTCACCGATCATGGAGTCCTCACTCAGCGGCCATGAACACTGACCGTGATGATTCGCATCGCATGTTATGATCGGACCTTCCAGGACCGCCTATCAGTGCAGCGCAGCGCACTGGCCTGCGCCAGTCAAGTTCACTGGCAACTTGCCCCGACGGTGGCGGGCCGCCCTACAGTACGGTCCGACGGTCGGACGCAAGCATCGGAAGAGCCTTCTCATTCAGTCGAATGCTACAGAAGACAAATGAGGGGTATGAGAAGAATGAGTGGTATGAGATGATGAAAGAACATAATCTTGACTTGCTTGAAACCAAGAGTTGAAATTCGTTTACAAATCGTTCGCATTTGAGAGTGCAGCGGATCAAGAATGCAGCAAACTTCGATCTGAAAAGATTTGTATTACAGACAAGAATGCGATTCTTCCTGCTTCATTGAAGCGTTAACATTCGCGACTTGACATCAGGTTCTGACAGTGAAACAGAGCCCACAAGGGAAGAAACTCAGGAATGTCATTTCGATTGGCTCGCTGAGTTCAAGGCCCTGAAAAAAGCTGCATCATCTCAAGATTACATGATATACGACCAGAAGTTTGAAAATCATTCCTCGGCATGTTGCCATAGCCCTTACGATCGTGGATCCCCCGTGCCGAGATATTTCTCTTCACCAAAGATTGTGCAACGCTGATACGTTCTGATTCTGACGAAATGATTTCGACATGCTTTCTTCGTTGAAATGCACAAACCCCTGTTTTTGCTTGAGAAGTCCTTTCGGGCTGAATGTCAACTTGCCATTCGGATCGGCGTCCTTCTTCGTTTCAAGCTTGATCTCACTCAGTCGACGGAACGACGTGAAATTTTGTGGTGCTCCAGATATCTCCTTGCCACTGTACGAGCCCCTTCTCATGCTTGCCATGTGAGCAGACGAGCGCGGGACGGAGATTTGTTCAAAGGTTGGGACCACGCCGAATGGAGATTCTACCTGCTTGTTTGTATGGGTTGAAGCTAGAATTCTTTGATGCGCGTTTCGCTGTAAACAACAACCGACCAGGTCCCATGCTGAGTCCTCCATCCTACTAGCTGAGGATCCAACTTGCCCTCCAAGGAACATGCCTGACTTGAGTCCCTTCTTGCCTCTGCTCGCCATCGCCACCTCCTCTTCTCCTTTCTGCCGCTCTTTTGCATTGATCGTCCCCATCGCCGTCGCACTGTCAACTAGCTTGCCACCACCCCTACCCCCTTCGCACCTTTTTTGCTAAAACTGTACCACACCCTCTACCCCACCCCCCCACCTGGTGGTATCAGTAGAGTTCCTCGGACAACAAGTTCAAAATGGCGAAAATACAGCCACCACCCCTGTACGACCAACCACCCCCCTCCGGACCACCACTACAAGGTGCGAAGTACTACCAGGAAACCTTGAAGTACCCCTCCTTTGCGCTATCGTAGTTCACATTGTCGCACGACTGAACTCCTCAGTCGGACCCCCACCCAAGTAGGACATGAGGAAATCAACTACCCCACCCCCAGTGACTGAATAGTTGACATGTCAAACAGGTCAGGTCATCCGTACCCCAAAAATGACTATCATGCCGGGGCTCCGAGGGGTGGGGGATGTGATGGTGGTGGTGGTGACAGGGATAGGGGTGGGGGGGGGGGGGGCAGGTACTTCGGTACGGAATCTGAAAAAAACTGAAATCATTTGTAAAGAGACGCTTCTGGTACAATTTTCATTATAAGTATTTTAGGTCGTAGTACCAGGTCTCCTCTAGTACATTGATTTAGCCTGAAGGTTGTTTCTGCTAAAACTCTCAGAGCTGTCACTTATGATTTCAAATCTTAGAGGCCAATTGATCGCTGTAATTTTGAACTTTGGAATAATATTGTCACGCCTCTTTGAGTCTCGGAAAGGGCCATGAAGGCTTTGAGCCTGTCAATAAACTTCCCGGCGAATCCGATGATCGGCGGCGAGTGACTGACGGGAGTCGGGAGGCCGGCCGGCCGCCGGCCCGGGCGGCCAAGAAGTTCCGGCTGGCAACTTGAAGTCACTCGAGTCGGCGGCCGCGGCCCGGGCCACCCGGTCCGGCCCCCGGGGCCGCCGGGTGACCGTACCGTACCGTGATCACTGATCCGATCCCGGGCGCGTCTGGTCCGGGCGCGATACTGATACTATGATACTAGCCGGCATGACGGCGCGGCCCTCCGACTCGGGTCACGGGTGGCAAGTTTGCGCAAAGGTAAGTCGGAAGGTGAAGTAGTATCATGATCGGATGACTCTGTGAGACACCAGTAAGTTTGGGGAGCTGAGCCGTACTGGCACCGTGCCGGGCAGCCGCCGCCAGTCACTGAGTGAGCAGTCACTGACTTTCGCCGGCCAAATAGTACGACGGGCCGGGTACCGGCCACCGGCACGCCGTATACGATAGTAGGATTGGGTTTAGTTCTCGCCGCTGTCGAGTCTCTTGTCGCTGGCAGTATGGCCTGGCGAGTCACTCCGCGACTCAGGGGCCCGGCCAGGGTCAACTGCCTCCTCTACTCTGACTCTCCTGATTGTACGGTACGGTCCTCGTACTGATTTTTAACTTAACTTTGAGTAAAAGGTCTGTGAAGCAATGCTTTTGAGAGGGGACGGGGACGAGGGCCTAGAAGACATATAAACCAAGGAAGCGCAGGGGGAGGAAGAGGAGGAGAGAGAGATAGAGATAGACAGACAGACAGACAGACAGACAGACAGACAGATAGATAGACAGACAGACAGATAGATAGATAGATAGATAGATAGATAGATAGAGGAGGAGAGAGGATCCAGATGAGAAAGGGACTAATACAACACGACGTATGGTCATCTAGAAATAGCTGCGTGCTTGCTTGACTGTAGTGGGAACAAAGCTGTACCAAGAGCAATGCTGTCCTTCATGTCTTGGATCTAACAGTTCCATATAGGAGGAAAGATCCCCTGCAAGTCACTTCATACTCTCCTGCTCCCACATCACAGACCATGTGTTGAGCGAGAGCCGCTGCTCCTTGGTTTACACACTTTCGCCCTGCTGTTTCCTCCTGCTCCTGCTCCTCCTCCTCCTCCTCGTTGTCAGCACGCAGGACGAGAGTACAACAGCCACACATGAACTTGTTCTTCCTTCTCACATGCCTCTGTTTCATCATCATTGGAGCTCGGAGTGAACTGGCCCCTGTGGCCCCTCTGCTCCCCCTCCAACTCTCCACCACAGCTACAACAAACTTGCTGAGAAGTGACTCGTGCGGGTTTGTTCTAGATTGTGGGGCAGCCTTGAAGTCTCTCAGCTGGGTTAGAGCAGAGGGACGTTGCCAGCTGTCGTGCCTGTGGAGTAGGAGAGCACCGAGGGGCGGAGCGAGACTGCAGCGACAAGTCGTGAGAGGAGGAGGAGCGACATCGAGCATGTCACAGGGGGGGAGCAGCAACGTCATCGACGGGAGGAGGATCTCGCAGCTGGTGCAGGAGGAGGTGAAGCTCCACGTGGAACAGCTCAAGAGCGAGCACGGGGTGGAACCGGGACTTGCGGTGCTGATCATCGGGGACAGGACAGATAGCCAGGTGTACGTGAAGCACAAGGTACTAGCATGCGAGAAGTGCGGTATCAGGTCCGTCAAGGTGGAGCTGGGCAAGGAGACGACGCAGGAGGAGGCGGAGAGGGTCGTGCGGGAGCTCAACGGCGACTCGTCGATCCACGGCATCCTGGTCCAGCTCCCGATTCCAGAGCACCTCGACGAGAAGAAGCTGCTGGCTGAGATCTCCTTTGAGAAGGACGTCGACGGGTTTCACCCTACCAACATCGGGCTCCTCGCCATGCGCGATCGCAAGGCCCTTGCGCAGCCATGCACTCCCTCGGGTGTAATGGAGATCCTGAGAAGGTCCT
>NW_005434564.1:170786-182330 GCF_000315625.1 Guillardia theta CCMP2712
AAGCGGGGGAATTCGGGGTTTTTTTTTTTGGGGGGAGAGGAGGAAAAAAAACCACGGGGTTTGGGGAACAAAAAGTTTTTTAACCAGAGAAAAAGGGGGTTTACCGCCCCCAAAAGGGGGGGGGGGGCAAAAGAGAACCCCCCAAAAGAGGAGAAATTTTGGGGGGGAAATAAAGGGGTTTTGGTAAAACCGGGGGACGGGGGGGCCGCTCCAGTTTAGAAGGCCCTTGGAGGAAAAAAAAGGGGGGGGGAAAATTTCCTGAGGAAAAGGGGGGGGAGGGTACACCAACAAAAATGGGGTTCCTGCCCTGGGGGAGTGAAAAGCCGTTGGGGGGAACAAAACCCCCCGGGGGGAAAAAAGGAAAATCAAAAGGGGGCTTTGGGCCAGCCCCCCCCCCCCCCCCCCCCCCCTTTCCTTCCTCCTTCCTCGCAGTCTCCTTTCTCGTAGCAGTTACTCTTTCCCTTTGCTCTCCTCCTGCTTGACCGCCGATCCATTTTTCACTGTCATGTTTGCTCTTGTCCTGCTGTAGCTTGTTCTCCTCCTTATTTCTACCTGCTCTTCCTCTTCTTCCTCTTCTTCCTCTTCCTCTTCCTCTTCCTCTTCCTCTTCCTCTTCCTCTTCCTCTTTTTCTTCCTCTTCCTCTTCCTCTTCCTCCTCCTCCTCCTCCTCCTCTTCCTCCTCCTCTTCCTTCTCCTCTTCCTTCTCTTCCTCTTCCTCCTTCTTTTTCTCCTTCTTCCTTCTTCTCTTTCTTTCCTTCAGCTTCCTCGTCCTGCCCTGAAACAAGGGAGAATTCATGGCCTTCTTCTAACAGCAACGGCAGGGAGAAGGTGGAAACGAAAGGAGCCAAGGCTGTTGTGGTCGGCAGGTCCAACATCGTCGGCATTCCAATGGCCCTCCTCCTCCTCAAGGCCAACGCTACTGTAGAGGTGCGAGAAGGAGGGAGGGGAGGAAGAGTGCTAAAGGGCGGGGGAAGGAGAGGAGGAGGCAGTTTAGAAGGAGGACAGGAGGGAGCAGAGAGAGAGGGGGATCAGCAAGAGATCAAGAAGATCAGCACGAGATCACGGAGGGGAGGAAGAGATCAAGGAGGGGAGGAAGAGATCGAGGAGGGGAGGAAGGGATGAAGTAGGGGAGGAAAAGATCAAGGAGGGGAGGAAGAGATAGTGTGGAGGAGGACGTCTTGACGTTGACGTTGCAGGTTGTTCACTCTCAGACTCCTCGGGCTGAACTTGAGAGTGCCGTCAAGTCAGCTGACATCCTCGTCGTAGCGGCTGGAAAAGCTGGGTATGCCTCCTGCTCCTGCTCCTGCGCCTCTTGCTCCTCCTGCTCTTCCTCCTCCTCCTTCCTCCTCGTCGTCGTCATGCCCACTACCAACACCCGCTCCTGCTCCTGCTCAACTTCCTTCATCCCTTTGCTCTCTTTATCTTGCTGCTGCTTCTGCTGCTGCATCCATCTCAGGATGGTTCTCCTCGCCTGACTTTGTCTCAGCCTCGTCGATGGCTCGTGGATCAAGGAAGGATCCGTCGTCATCGATGTCGGCATGAACTCCATACCGGTCCTCTACTGCTCCGCTAACCCCTGCTCCCTCCTCTCCTTTCCTCTTCTCCTTTGCTCAGCCATCTCCTTTCATCTTCATATCTCCTCCTCTTCCTCTTCCTCTTCCTCTTCCTCCTCCTCTGTTTCCCTTCCCCTCTTCTCCTCCTCTTCTCTGCTTCCTCGCCTCGCTCCACCTCTCTCTCTCCCTGAGTATCTTTCTGGACAGGACGCGAGCAAAAAGAACGGCTACCGTCTAGTCGGAGACGTTCAGGTCCTCCGACATTCTCAGCCTTTCCTCTTCTCTTCCCCTTCGCCTCTTCTATCATCTCGCTCCCCCCCTCCCTCCTCCCCTTCCGTTACTCTCCTCCACTTCCCCCCCCTTCTCCCCCCCCCTCTCCCCCTCCTCGCTCAGCTTGACTCGCCACCAGTATGACGAGGCAGCCAAGAGGGCCAAGCTCATCACGCCGGTCCCAGGAGGAGTCGGTGAGATTCAAACTTGCCTCCTCTGCCCCCCCTAAACCACTTCTCCTTGTCTCGTTGTTCCCTTCCCCTCTCTTTTTCATCCTCGCTCTCGCTCTCCCTCCTCGCTCTCCCTCCTTGCTCTCGCTCTCGCTCTCGCTTTCCCTCCTCCCTTCGCTCTTCTCCCTCGCTCTCCCTTCTCGCTCTACTTCTTCATCCATCGACCCCCTCCCCTCATATTTTCTCAGGCCCCATGACTGTCGCCATGCTCATGCACAACACGGTGACCTTAGCGGCGACCCAGAACAAGGTCCCGGTCCCCATGCTCAAGGGCGACCTGGTTTGATCCTTCCAACTCCTGCTGCGGGAAGGAAGAGAGAAGGAAGAGAGGAGAAGAGAGGAGGAGAAGCCCAAGAGGACGGAAAGAAGAGCATGTTGCTTCCTCCTCCTCCTCCTCCTCCTCTGCCTCTTGCTCCTGCTCCTGCTCCTGCTCCTGCTCCTCCTGGTGCCCCATGTGCTGAATGTCTGTTACGAGATTCTGTGCGAAGAAATTCTATCGTTCATTCCTCTGTATGTACATCACCGTAACTTTCATCTCCCACTTCTCCGTCGCTCTCCATCCTCCTTCTCGTTCTCTTTCTGTTCTCAGACGGGAAAACTTCGACAACCTCACGGCCGAGGGTTCAGGGGGGCAGGAGGGAGGACGAAGGGTTGCAAGTCTGACGTGAAGAGACGGCGGGAGAGCCTGAGAGGAAGGGAGAGTCTTGAAAGATCCTTCACGGAAAGGGCGACACCAACTCCCGGGGGCTATAAGATCCATCCCTTTCCCTCCTCCTCCTCCTCCTTCTCATTGTTGACCCGTCCATCCACAGCGTTCTCCTTCACAAGTCCTGATTCTTGCCTTCCTATCCCACGCTCCCGTCCGCTTGCTCTCCTCCCCTCTCCCTCCCCTTCTCCCTCCTTCATTCATCTTGGATGAGGGAGGAGAGCAGTCCTCGGTCAAGGTCCTCCACCCGCTTGAACGTGAAGTTGTACGTACAAATCTCCTTGTCACCCTTGGAGAAGATGTCTCCCTGGAACGACATGCCCTTGGGAGTTATCGTCCAAGTCTTGCTGCCGGGAGAAAGTCAGTCGGAAGCACACAAGCAGGAGAAGAGACAGAGGAGGAGGAGGCAGACGAGGAGCAAGAGGAGAGACAGAGAAGGAGCAAGAGGAAGGCAAGAGAGGGAGGGCATGGAGGAGAAAGGGGGGAGGGTGGAAGTGTTCTTGTTCTCAAATGAGAACAAAGGTCGACAAAAGAGATGAGGAGCTGAGAGGGGAGAGGAGGAAAAATGATGGTGCAGAAGAAAGATTGGCTGCGATCATGACAGTCGCGACTGACCTGTGGAAGCATTCCCATCCCTCCTTCGCTGGAATCTCATGGAATGCCGTCATGTGCAGACTCTCTGCCGCAGAGTTCCTGTGCGCGTAGATGCGAAGGTACGACCCTGTGTCGGACAGAAACTTCTTCACCGGCTCCCCGTTGAGCGTCGCTCGGTACAGCTCTGACCATGGCGTTGTGAACGCCCCTGCTTCCCTCGGCAGCTTCAGCCTCGTGTGCACGATGACACAAGGCGTGTCAGACTGGTTGAGGTCGAGCATGATGTGAAACTGAGTCATCTTGTTCACACCCCTCAGCACACACTCCTCGGACGAATCATAATTGTTCGCCTTCCCGTTGATGATTTTCTCTAAGATCTCTTTGCCGATGTCGATCTTGAGCAGCGCGTTCACGCACCTCTGGCACCAGCCGAACTCCGTCTGGTCTGCCATGCGAATGTGCTCGTGCCGCTTCTTGAACTCCTCGTCCACCACCCATGGGAACGGGTGAGAAACCTTCTCGTCGTATTCGAATACCCCGCAGAGATCACGGAGGAGGTCGAACATCAACTTGGAGGGAAACTTGGTGACTGGACTTGGACACAGCTGTGGGATGCTGAGGATGAAGACAGCGATGCTCGAGCAACGTTGCTGTGTCGGAACGAACTTACAGGGCAAGCACTCGAAGGCTTGAGAACCGAAGGTGAGGACCTTAGCCGAGAACTCGCTCAGGGTAACCGGGCCGTCTTTGATGAGAAACTTCCTGAAGGCTGGAAGCTCAGGGGAAGGGACAAACCGCAGCAGCGACTGCCCGACAAGCCCTGGGGCTGGTAGACAGGAGAACCATCTTTGCAGTCCCTTGCTCATCCTCGTTACCGTCCAGTCTGCCAAGTTCACCTCCATGAGCAGCAGCATCTCACTCTCAAGCATCCCCTCCATCACTGAATCCAAGGGTATGGCAACAAAACTCTCCTTGCTACCCGCCCCGTTCCTTGCTGTTTCATCCGCCACGTCCTTGTCAACCCCGTTCTCCAGTTTGATAGTCGTTTGCAGCTTGTTTCTCTCTGACTTGGCACACTTCTCCCCTGGGCTTCTTATCGCCGTCTCCTCTTCGTTCGCACTGCATTCTTTGCTCGCACTTCCCTCTCCCTTGATCGGCGAGGTCCTGGTATCTCCGCCCAATCTCCTTCGTAGGCTCTTGACCGCGGCCAGAGTGTCTTCATGTAGCTGCATTATCGTCCTTCTCGAGGCAAGGCTGCCTTTCTCGGCAGAGAGAGGGCGATCTTGGAGGGGAACGAGCGCGTCCAGTTGCAGAACGAGGGCTCGAGTTCGTCTCCTTTGCTCTGCCTTGTCTATGCGGACCCGCTCCGAACGGGAGAGCATGGCAGAGTGGGAGGCGGGAGGGAGGAGTGGAGTGAAGTGTTTTTTTCAGTCGAGTGACGAGGGAAGGGGAGGAGAGGCAAGAGGAAGCAAACAAGAGTGATGAAGCAGAGAGGATATTGGGAGGGAGGTGTTAGGGTTGAGAGAGGATGGAGGGCGGAGAAGCAGGCGCACAATGAGCAGGGATAGAGAAAGTGAGCGCAGGAGGGAGGACCGGTCCTTTCCTCCGCACAAGGGGAAGGTCCCTGGGCCTGGTGGGTAGGGTAGTTTATTTCCAAATAATTTTATAGATTACTTATTTTCCAAATTATAACGGTACAAGTATATGACTGAAATATTTTATATCAGCATTCGGGGGATGGAAATTGTTCACCTATAAGAGGGGGTGGGTGTGGGTGGGAGAACCGAAAATACTAATACGGTGGGGTACATTGATTGGTTTCTGGGTGGGTGGGGTAGGGGACGACGAGATAATCTGAAAGGGGTGGGGTGAAATCTAGGGGTTCATTGCTGACGTCTGAGCGGATCCACGTCGATATGTCTAGATCGAGGGGGTGGGGGTAGTAAAAATAGGGGTTCTTGACATAGCAACCAAGGGGTAGTAGTGGAACGATGGCTGTCGGGTAGGGGGTTGTTGAAAAAAGGCTACACTAGTCTGTTCCTGGGGTAGGGTACCAAGTCTCAATTTTTTTTTGATCTCTTGAGAACGAAAAGCATACTTTTCGAGACACTCGGGACAGTTCCCGACAGACATATTATCAAGTACCCCTGCCAAGTACTCTTTGTTTAGCCCACCGGTACTGGACTACAACTTCACCGCGAGTTTACTGCTGAGTGAGTAAAAAAGTAAAGATTTAAATAATAATACTAATAATATCGCCTGCCGTGACTGCCAGACTCTCGTCCCAGCTGGCCTCCGAGTCAGCAGGTGCCCCCACGCCCGGCCCGGGTAAGCCGGGCCGGGCCGGGCCCCGGCGATTCCGAGTCGAGTCCCAGCGTCACACACCGTCTGGCACTGTGACCAGCCTGAGAGGCCGGGCTCCGACCGTCGGACTTTGTCGGAACCCGCCCGGCCGGCGCATCCGCCCGGCCGGCGGCGGCTGCAGATCGGACGGAACGTTCCGACGGTCGGCTGGCCTGAGTGCCCACCGGGCCCGGCCCCTGTACATTGCCACGGCCGGGCGCCGCGGCCCGGTACATTGCCACGGCCGGGCGGCTACCGGGCTCGGACTCCTGCCATGATTACTGATTTTTCACTTAACTTTGAGTAAATTTAAAGTTCAGATTACGTAATGTTGTTGGCACTAGGCTGAGTTATTGTACATTGCCAGTTGACCGCAAGACGTGACAAACTGAACTTCGGAACGTCCGATCTGGCAGGCCCCCGGCGGCAGCGGGCGGCCCGGGAGGCCCTCAAGTCACTGTGATAATCGATGCAGTGCCATAGCGTTGCCAGTACGGTCGGACTCCTCACTTCCGAGTTAAGACTCCGACAGTCTTGACCGGGTTTCAGCTCGCGGAAGGAGCAACCTGGGCAGTGAAGGCCGCTACAGACTTTTGACGGGTTGCAAGCTGGTCCTTCGTGCACGATGTCAGGAGAGGAGGAGGCGGGGAAAGAGCGGAGCTCAATTCGTTGCCTTCCGAAGTTCCTCACCTTGAGCCAATCCTCGTACTTGACCTGGAAGCTTCCGGCAAGCACTTGGGGGATGTTCTGCTGTTCGAAGAAGTCGCTTGCTCGATCCTGGCGGATCTGAGTAGAGGATCGTGAGTAGGAAGGAGAGGGGTTGAGGGAGGGAGAGGGTGAGGGAGAGGGTGAGACGGAGACGGAGACGGAGAGGTAGAGGTAGAGGTAGAGGAAGAGGGAGGGGGAGGGGTTGAGGGAGAGGAAGAGGGAGAGGGAGAGGAAAAAGAGGTAGAGGAAGAGGAAGAGGAGGGAAGAGGAAGAGGAAGAGGAAGGGGAGAGGGAGGGAGAGGAGAGGGAGAGGGAGGAGGGGGAGGAGAGGGTGACAGGGAAGGGGGAAGAGGGGACGGTAGAGCGAGGATGCAGGGGGAGGAGACGATATAGGGGTCGGAGGGGAAGAGGAAGAGGGAAAGGTACACAAAGGGAGATCAGTATGAGGATGAAGCAGCAGCTCACAGTCTTGATACGTTCTTGCAGCTTCTTTTTGAGGAAAACCTTGAGCCAGGGGAAAACATCTGGTGTGAGGACTGGGACTATTGAGGGTTCGGATGGACCTTGCATATGCTGATCATGGCGTTGAGAATGAAAGGCGGGTTTGACAGATACCTGCGAGCAGCTAAACCTTGAGGAGGACGAAGTTGGGTTCAGAGGGGCAAAGTGATAGACACGGACAGGGATCGAAGCATGAAGGGATGGGATGAGAGGAGATAGGAAGGGAAGCGAGGCAAAGAGATGAGGAGAGAACATAGGAGGAGAAGAGAGGTGAGGTGAGAGGATATGAGAGGAAAGGAAAGGAAATGAGATGAGAGAAGAGGGGAGAAGAGAGGAGAGGAGAGAAGAGGAGGTGAGGTGAGGTGAGGTGAGGTGAGGTGAGAGAAGAGGAGGGGAGAGGAGAGGAGAGAGGTCAAGAAGTGAGAACAGGAGGATCTGCTACATGGCCTTGATCTTGATCGGATAGCCGTCCTGATACAGCATACTGATTTTCTTCTCCATCTCAAAGCTGAAGGAGCAGGTGAGACGGGGGAGGTGAATGGAGGAGGTGGACGCAGTACACCAACCTGAAGTTGCTCCAACCCATCCCGTTGCAGTTGCACAACCATGAAGTCCCTTCCCGCACGTCATGAATGCTGGCAGTGGAGGCGTCGAACGCATCGAGAAGAACTTTCAAGGTACACTGGCGGGAGGAGGGAGGGGAGTGAGTGAATGGAGGAAGCAGCGGCGGCAAATACCTTCCAGGCCTCTTCTCCGCCTCCTGAAATGGCCGATGGAAAGCATTTTGAGAAGTCGAAGAAAATTGCAGGTCGGCCTGAGATGCGTCAGCAGGCTATCCGTGGCAGCAGCGTTACATCAGCATTGCCTTGCTTGTCCCTTCCGCAGGCTGCAAACATCCCCGGACAAAGCTTGGCAAGTGTCTGGTACTGTGCAGTCGTGTGAGGATTGAGAGGCAGGGCAAGAAACTTACGGCCGTGACGGAGTCGATGGAGGAGAGGTTGTGCTCTCTCTGCCCTCCCGCTTCTCGTCAAGACGTAGCAGAACGTGCGAGTACACTTGAACCTCCAGCTTCTTCATCTTCGCCATGCGGGACAACGCCTTCACTGTACTCCCCTTGCAGACGAGCGCATAACATGCTATCTGCATGCAAAAGGAAAAATCACGATAGGCAAAAGAAGATCGGAGGTTGACCTCGTAGTCAGAGCTAACTTCCATATGATGAGTCTCGCAAAGGAGCTTGAGCTCGCGGAACCATGCGAGCTCTTGCGGCGTCAGTTCATTCTTGTCTGCTTGCATCCTGTCCAGGATCCCATCACATGACTCACCATCTTGAAGTGGTAAGATTTCGAATTCAGAGGAAGTGGAAGTTTTTTCTACGAGGCTATCCTCTCTCTCTCTGTGTAGGAGACTACCTACCCCTGTGCTGCTCCTGCTTCTCTTGCAGGTAGTGGTGATGCTCCTCCTGCTCCTGCTCCTGCTCCTGCTCCTGCTCCTGCTCCTCCTGATCCCCCTGCTCCTCCTGCTCCTCCTCCTGCTCCTGCTCCTCCTCCTGCTGCTCCTGCTCCTGAAACTCGGGATGGTCTGGCATGGAGTCGCGCACTGGTCGCTACAGAGAAAGTCGTGTATGAGGAGATGAGTAGAGGGTTGTGGCGGGGATGAGGACAAATTGGAACCCTACCCCTCACAAAAAGGACCCACCCCAATTTCCAATATCAGATTTTGAGAGCTAAGAGGGAAAGAAGGGGGTACCTCCTGCACGTGATTGTGGAGGACAGTGGGTAGGGTGGTGTCCAAAGGACATGGACCCTAGGTCGTAGGGGTATGTGAGTTTCATGTCCATGGGGTGGGGTGAATGATGGAGTAAAAGATGGGTCCCATGTGGTATTGACTATGGTAGGGGTAGTCTCAAGGTACGGGTTCTTAGTGAGATGGGTGGTATTCTAGCGGGGGTGGGGTGGCATGAAGGTTGGGGTGAGTGAAGGCGAGGCCATGGCGGCAGAAGAGCCTGAGGTGAGGAGGAGGAGGAGGAGGGAGGAGGAGGAGGAGGAGATGATGATGATGATGACGACGACGACGATGAGGATGAGGACGAGGATGAGGAGGACGAGGATGAGGATGAAGATTGTTGAGGACGAGGTGGGGGGAGAAAGAGAAGGAGAATACATAGCTGGGTGAAAAGATTGTAGCAAGGAGGCGGAGGCATGATGATGTTGTGAAGATGATGATGACAAACGATTGGACATCGTCAACATCATGTGTTAGGATGTCAGAACATCACCTGGAGAATAATTAAGATTTAGCTTCATGAGATTGCAGCATGACCGAGCTGTCTCCAAGACATTTGTCGAGTGTTGTGGACTGATTCCGTTCATGTTCGGCGACGGAGGGGGGTTGGGGGACGGAGGGAGTGAGGGAAGTTGTTGCACCGCCCTATCACCTTGACTGCGTTGCTGGCTCAGGTCCAAGCCGAAACGGTTGAGCCGGTGCGGAAAGATCTGCCCAAGTTCAACATCCCTGTCCTCAAGGTTTGATGCTGAATCACTTCGACCTGCCTTTACCTGACGGCTCCTCCTCCTCCTCCTCCTCCTCCTCCTCCTCCTCCTCCTCCTCCTCCTCCTCCTCCTCCTCCTCCTCCTCCTCCTCCTCCTCCTCCTCCTCCTCCTCCTCCTCCTCCTCCTCCTCCTCCAGATCATCATTGAAGCGCAAGGACTGCACGGGCTGCGATATGGAGATTATCAACGATACAGGTGAATTGTGCTGTGAGGAAGAGGATGGAAAAGGATCGAATCACTTGAGATGTGTTTGTGCTGTACATGAACATTAACGTGGTCTTGTGTGGTATCTTGTGTCTGACGTGCAACGAGGAATGGAGAGAGCGTGATGGTGGTGTGGAAGAGGAGGAGCTGACGACTATCGTAGACAATACTGCACGCGAAAGATGCGCAGGCTGCGAAAAGCTCTCAACTTTCTGCATTGGGAGCAGGGGAAGGGGAAAAGCAAATTTATCCAGAAGAAGATCGATATAGATATGATCAACGATGCCAGATATCTTTTCATTGTGCTCAACAAGGTGAGATGTGTCCTCCTCTTCCTGCCCTCCCTCCTCCTCCTCTGCCCTCTTGTCGCTTGCTTGACCCACATGTTCGACCTCTCCCTCCTCTGTTTGTGCTCCCGACGTTCCTCCTCTTCTCCTCGCTCATCGTCTCGCTCACTCCTCACCTCTCCCTCGCAGGCAGAGCGAGCATGGTCGTACGCGATGCAGCTGCGCGAGGCGCCGGGGGGGCCGGGACGGGAAGTTCATCACGTCAGCCGGTTGCTGGCCAAGGCAGTGAAGCACTCCGCCTACCTGGAGACTCTCTGCCGGGAGTTTGCGGACGATCGTTCGTGCCTGGAGGCAGAGGTGAGGGAGGAGGAGGACGGGAAGTGGGGATAGACGAGGGGAGGGGAGGAAGGGGGACAGGAAAGTAGGGGGCAAGGGAGAGGAAAAACGTGGAAAGAGAGGAGGGGAGGAGGGAAGAAGAGGAGAAGCATGTAGACACTTGAGTTCTCTCCTCAACTCTGTCGCAGGCGTACGCCGCATGGCTAGCAGGGAGCATGCTCCTGGAGAGGGAGGAGTGGGAGCAGGCGCTCGTGAAGCTGAACCGCTCCCGGACCGTCTACGACGAGCTGAGCCACTCAGCGGAGGGGGTCGAGCAAGCGATGTACAGGAAGAGGTGAGAGCAGCTGGAGTCGTGCTGGGGCCCTGCTGACTTCCTGCTGAGGGTGGAGGAGATCGAGCCTTCGGTCCGTTACTGTCGTTACAACGTGTCAAGAGAGGTAGGAGGCACATCGTTTCCTCCTCCTCCTTCTCTTCCTCCTCCTCCTCCTCCTCCTCCTCCTTCTCTTCCTCCTTCTCTTCCTCCTCCTCTTTCTCTCCTCTGTGGGGCTGCGATTACACATAAGGAGACATGAAGACATCAAGTCTGTGCTGAGACTTTTCCTCGTTGAAGCATGAGCCTCTTTCTCTTCCTCCTCCCCGTCCCCTTCCCTCCTTCCTTGCTGCTCCTCACCGTCCCTGCAGGGGGGGTCGAGCAACCTGGAGGAGCAGAGTCAAGTGCTGATGGAGATCGGGAAGTCGGGAGGCGATATGCTCAAGGGTAAGCTGGAGAAGAGCCTGGCGGAGGCGAGGAAGAAGCAAGCGGCGGCAGCTCATATCCTGCACTGGATGGGGAAGGAGATTTCTGTGGACAACCCAGCTATCCACCAGCACATCCTCTCAGCAGAAGGGTCGCAGTTCGAGCTGGAGCAGGCGGAGAGTACAGAAGGAAAGCTGGCGATCTACGACAAGATCTTCATGGCTCTCGAGGACGCGAAGCAGCTCATCAGGGATGATATCTCCAACAACCTCAAGAGGGGGAAGGACTGCGACGACGCCCTCACCGCCTCCCTCCAGCAGGTCAGGAACATGGTCCAGAGCATCGTCCTCCTCCGGACGAGGGAGCGAGATCTCCTGCTGGTCTCCCAGCTGCAGGAGAAGCTCCAGACCGAGTTCTTCGCAAACATCGCCGGGGGGAAGGAGGTGCCCAAGAAAGCGACCCGCCCCGAGGACCTCGTGAAGCTCTTCGAAGTCTTGATGCAGGTGGGGAAAACCTTCCCTCTCT
>NW_005434564.1:182430-229758 GCF_000315625.1 Guillardia theta CCMP2712
TTACCCTCTCCTCCCTCCCTCCCCTCCCTCCCTCCCTCCCTCCCTCCCTCCCTCCCTCCCTCCCTCCCCGAGGCTCTCCCTCCCTCTCTTCTCTCTCCTCTCCCTCCTCTCTCCTCTCCTCTCCTTCCCTGCCCCCAACTTGTTTCCTCCACCGCTTTGCTCTGTCTCCCCTTACATTCTTTCATTTTGCTCCATACACTCTTCGCCCTTCCCTCTTCCTCCTCCTTCTCCTCCTCCTCCTCCTCCTCCTCCTCCTCCTCCTTCGCTGCTCTCGTCTGTGGGCTGATTCATTTCCAGGGTACTAGCGAGTACGGCGCCATCCCTGGCATTGCTGAGGACGCGGGGCAGTCAAAGTGCGTTGCTGCCCGCACACTGCTCTACAAGGTTCAACTCCTGCTGCTGCAACCCTCTCCTCCGTTTTTCCTTTCCCCTCGTCCTCATCTTCCTCCCCTCGTCCTGCTGCTCGCTCGTCGCTCCCCTCTCCTCTCCCCTCTCCCTCCTCATTCCCTCTCCTCCACATCTTCCTCCTCATCCTCCTCCCTGGCCTGACCTGGAAGCAGGCGGGAAGGATCTTGTACCTGGGCTTGTCCTACTCCTCGCAGAAGCAGTTTGTCGAGGCCTTCGCTCTCTTCGAGCGTGCGACGCAGCTTGTCAAGGTGGCGCGGACTCGCTTCGAGGAGAGCGGCTGCGCGGACCCGGTCGACAAGGACTGGCTGGACCGCGTGCAGCTGCTGGGGACTCAGCACAAGCTGGAGGCGCACGCGAGCTGGGTAGCGAGCAAGGGGAGTGTGAACCCGACTAGGGAGATTTCAGGGGAGAACATGAAGAAGGTGAGGAGGAGGAGGAGGAGGAGGAGGGAAGGGAGGAGGACGAGGACGAGGACGAGGGAAGGGAGGAGGACGAGGACGAGGACGAGGGAAGGGAGGAGGACGAGGAGGAGGAGGTGGTGGTGGTGGTGGGAAGGGAGGAGTAAAGCCAGGAAAGGAGAAGAGGGAGGGCAAGAAGATTGTGGATGAGTGGGAGGAGAAGGAGGGAGAGGAGGAAGGATGAGAGTTTGCGCAGATTTCCGCCATGCCACTCACTGCTCGTCTCAACGACTACGAGGTTTCCTCTCCCTCTCTCCTCCTGCTCTCTCAGTGTTCGCGCAGGCTGCCGTGTATGGTGACAGCGGGAAAGCGCCCAAGATTGTAGAATTTCCTCCTCCTATCGAGGCAGTTGCGTGCAAACCTGTGCTGTTTGACCTCGCGCTCAACAAGGTGAGGACTGGGCCAGGAGTCATGTAGAGGGGCAGGGGGAGGAAGGGGGAGGGGATGGGAGGAAGGGGGGGGGATGGGAGGAAGGGGGGAGAAGAGGGAAAGGAGAACACTGGGGGTTGACGGGGAGGAGGACGGGGGGGTTCGGTGTGGAAGAGGAGGGTGTGGAGGGCTCAATTGACATGGCTGGACAGATCGAGTTCCCGGATCTCACGGAGAGGTGCAAGAAGAAAGCAGGAGGTGAGGGAGTGGAGGATGGGAAGGAGGGGAGGGACGGGGGGAGGGATGGGATGGGAAGGAGGGGAGGGAGGGGGGGAGGGATGGAGGCTGACGATCACTTGTAGGCATCATGAGCTGGTTCAGTCGCAAGTGAGAGGTCGCTGGTTGTCTTGTAACTGTTGGTCTTGTATCTTCAATGAAACTTCAAACTTTGCTCTGTCAGCTGCCCCTCCTCTACTAGACGCTCCTTCCCTTATATTTACATCTTCCCTATCAATTCCTTCAGCTCAGCTGAAACCTGAAAACATCGTCAGTCTCTTCTCTACCTCTCCCCTCCCCTCCTGTCTCACCGAAGCCCTCGAAGCCCTCGCGCACGGCGCTCAGAAGATACTTGGACAGCTGCGGGTGCGAATCAGCATCAGATACAGGCCAGGCACTCCGGTTCTTCACCTCTTCCTCCGAGCTGTACTCCGGTAGGTCCAGCTGGTTGAAGCAAGTGTGGGATGACGGCAGTCGCTTCTTGTCACCGCAGCTGCCACCATCGTCAACGCACGTCAGGTGAGGTTGTTCCCTACCGGTGAATGTTGAACTTCTGCGGTCCATTCATCCCTCTCAAGGCCTTGAAACCGTCCATGGGGACCTGGAGCAACTTCAACCTTCCTCCCCATCTCAACTTGTTCACGGCTCCTTCCTTTCTTCACTGCCCCTCTCCCCTCCATCGCCTCCTCTCCCCCTCCCTCCCACAAGCTCAGACCTGCGATGTTCCCGTGACGAACTGAAGGAGGCGAGCCAAGTCCTCCTGGCTGAGCGTCTGTACGATATTCCAGAACCACTGGATCTGAGGAGACTCTCTGGTGTAGCTGCCGGACTTCAGTGTCAGAAGGTAGACAGACATCTCAGTCAGCAACATACCCGGTGTACTCGGTGTTGAGCCGGAGGTCTTGAACTGCAGGCGCATGGTCACGACCTAGTCTACAGCAGCCGCGCATGCGCTCACCATCGATGGTCGGAAGGCCGCACATGAGGAGCTCGAGCTCCGCGCACGTGAAGATGGAGATGAGGTCAGGGGCATGAGCTGGTGGAAGCCCTCCTTGAACGCATCGATCTGCTCCTTGATGCCCTTGGTCATCTGCTGCTCCGCCACCAGCTGTACATACCTAAGGAGAAGGGGCGTGAGGGTTCACTAAGAGGATGCTACAGACACTGCTTACTCGTGCTTGTTCTCCTCTGTTACAGGGACGTTCCTTCCGTTGGGCTTCAAGTCGATGGTCAGCATCTCCCCGAACTGCTCTCGCACGATGCTGAAAGTTTCCTCGAGGATGTCGGTGATATCGTTGTTGAGCATCCATCCCAGGTTCCTAAAATACTCCGGATCGATCGACTCCACGTCGGTGTACTCGATCGGCTGATTTAACATATGTTTGTACATGGACAGCGTGAAGTGGCTGTCAAGAAGCTGCTCATCCCAGATCGCCTTGCCGACTATTTGACCAGCGAACTTAAAGTACTTAAGATGATCGGGCTGGATCGTGGAGGCAGGATTCGGTTGATACGTCAGACCGTTGGCCGAATGAATGAACAGAGCCTTGTCTGGGTTCAGCATCTGTTTCGAGAGGATGAGATACCACTCCCTTGTCAGCCCTCCCGCGTCTACTCCCTCCTCCCCGTTGAAGGTGACCGTCAGCCTGCCCTTGAGCTCGTCCGGTTTCCTCAGGACTATCTGGTGGAACGAGTCTTCAAACACGTAGTCCCTCCTGACGTTGATCCTGATGGAGTTGTATCGCTGGCTGACGTTGCGCTTCTTCAGCTCAGACCTGAAGAAGTGCTTCTTGTTGTCGAAGTCCAACAACTTGGGGTATCGGACAAGAGGCGCAAAAGCAATGGAGTGTAACAACGACTTGTCCTGGCGGATATACATGTTTAGAGTATGCCTGTGTTGTTCGGCGAATGACACGAACTCCTTCACGTTGAGTGCGCTGGGATTTCTGCCAGGCGAGCACTCACCCTCTGCAGCCTTGTCCACGTCCATTGAGCTCGAAGACTTGCCAGCATTCTTGGATGAGGAAGCGTTCTTCACAGAGTCAGGTGCCTTCACGACCAGGAAGGCCTCGAAGAGAGGTTGCATGCGACAAAGTGCCGGGGACAACGAGCCATGGCCCGTTGACTTGGTGTTTGACTCCGTCCTCTCCAGCATGGACAGACACTCTCCAAGCAGGTGCCACAGGTCTTGGAGCTCGACAGCCTCTCCCAAGGATCTTCTTGAGACTGTGTCGATGAGCATCTCCTGGGTGTTGGGATCTTCAGCGCTCGTATCGCTGGACTTTGTCGGCCAAAGGGACCTCAGCATCTTCACCAGCCTGAGCAATTTATAATCTTGCTCCCCGATGAATGTTTCAAGGGACATGTTCTTCGATTCCTTGCAGTCCCTCAAAAACAGTTCCAGAGCCACCTTCGACTTCTCTCCTTCACCTTTAACTTCTGCAATCAGATGAGAAATGCATGCCACCAGGTTGATAGGGTTGCACGACAAGCTCTTGAACAGTGAAGTCAACCTTTCCATGCACTTCGACGAGTTCCCTGATGCAGTTAAAGTCTGGGTGAGACAATGCAATTCAAGGACATTGACTTTGGGCATTGAAAACTTTGTTCCTTCAGCCGTGGGCTTGGTCTCTGCCGTTTCTTCCTCCAAGGTCTTTTCTACAAATTGAACAGCTGTGTTGAGTAGCTGCAAAACCTGCTCCTGCAGTGCAATGCTTTTGGTGGCCGTCTCCGTCGCTAAGAAAGAAATCAGGGATGAAATGGCTTTTTTGTCTGGAGTCAGGTCTGTCTTGTCTAGGAATTGAAGCTTAGGCATCAAGTGTTTCTGGAAATCCTTGACTACACGATCTTCCAAGAAATCGTCCTTGAGCATTGTTTTGCACACTTCATTCTGATACATAGCCAGATGACAAAGGGCTTCAACGGCTCTTCTGCAGATGGTGATTGGAACAAAAGCATCGCTGACGGCATTGTTCGCGCTGTATCCGTACATCTCATGATGCTTTGAGTTTTGATCGCACGATTGCAGAATCACACTGAGCAAGAACCGAACGGCAACGTCGCGAGTGCCCTCGTGTGCCGCAATGTGCAACAAAATCTTGTTCATGAGCGCTTTGGTCACGGGTTGAACCAGGAACAGGAGCTTCAAGATGTAAGTGACACTGCCTTCGTCGATAACTTGCATCAACTTCTTTGCTTGTGGCTTGCTGGCATTGTTGTTTGCAGCACGAGCAGGTTCTTGGCGAGAGGAGGTATTTTGCGATTGCCTCCGTGACATACCAAAGCTGTGATGAAGGCTCCTTCCAAAATCGTTCTCCCTCTCCCTCAGCAAGGCTGCTTCAGCCACCAGATGAGGTGGAAGAGTTGCCAAGAATGCGTCGTCCGAGGTAAGAAGGACTTCTTCTCGCAATTCTTGACTCAGGGTGGCGATGAAGGAAGCATTGTCCATGTCCTGAGAACGAGAGGTGTCCGCTTCCACCGCGTTGTTCTGCTGCTCCTCCCTCTGATGTTGGCGAATAACATCAGCCTTGCAAAACAAAGTCATTCATTGTTCAGAAGCAGCAAAATAATAGAGTGTTACCTGGATGTCAGGGGGAAGGGCTGCAAGGAACTCTGGGTCGATAGAGCTCGCCGCTGTTGAGGCGAGTTGTGCAGCAGCATTTCTGTTCATCTGCTGTTGCATGACTTCCGCCCTAAGGTCCTCAGGCAACTCTGCCAGAAACGTCGGGTCGATCCCTGCAGAGTCTGCGTCCACGTTCTGAGTGCTTGCACTCGGAGATGGTTCGTTGGGCTGCACTGCAGACGCGTTGCCGGAAGCAGGCTCTGTAGTGATTTTCTCTGCATCAGCAGCCTCAGATCGGCTTTCAATCTCTGCTGGTCCTTGTTGCTCAGCAGAAGGGGCGTCCTGCATAGTTTCCGTTGGCATTTCTTGACCCGACGATTCATCTGACTGAAGCGAGAGCTGCAATGCTGCTTGCAGTTCGTTATCGTCCTCCTCCATGGCGTCCGAACGGTTCGCAATCGACGACGAAAGAGTCACTTCCGAATCCACTTGCTGAATTTCATCAACGGAACGCTCGTGTGCTGCAAACAAATTTTTAGGAGAATCAGTCAGATACGGATAAATTGATACAAGATGCAGCATCATACCTATTGACATTGTAGAAACATTCCCCCCGTTGTCTTCCTCCATGTCATTGTCTGCTGAAGAAGTTGCACCTCGCCTGCTTGGATCAGATCCTTCTACTGGGAGTGCGGCATTCCGACTCGTTGGATCCTCGGCAGCGTTGTTTTCCATCAAAAATGAAGCTAATGTGTCCTCCATCTCTATCGCCATGTTGCGCATGGCCTGGCTAGATCCTCTTCCATCATCAGTCCACCTGCTAGTTGCACTTGCATTGTTTTCCATGTTCTGCCTTCCCAACAAGTGCATAGCTTGATCCCCAACTAAAACTCGACCCATCGACCGAGATCCAATGCCTCCAAATATGAGTTCTGTCCTCAATCTGCGCGAAATTCCGCGCTCCGCATTATCTGCACCTTCTCGGTCTCCATCCGAAGCAGAGCTTCTGCTTCGCGTACGATCGCCATGCCTTGTCAACAGAGGATGCTCTGACGGAAGGGCTTCATGATTTGGTACAGTATTGCGTCCACCTGGCAAAATTCCTCTTTCAATGAGGGCTCTGCTTGGGAAGCGCAACAAAGGCATATCATGAAGCGAAGGAATGGCGACCATGTCGTGAAACATTCGTCTGCCACCCATAAAATCGTCCCGATTCCCTGACATCAAAAAGCTAAATACATGCTGAGGATGGGCGTCTTGATCGTCAACTTCCATACCATTGACGTCGGCAACGTCTACAACCTCGTCTCTGATCAGACTCTCGTTTTCAACCAATTGTTCCATAATGTTGTTGAGATCATGCCTTGAGAGGCTTTGCGAGCCAGCATGGTGGTTCAAGATTATCTCCGGGACACTCTCGCGATTCAAACGAGTCAAGAAAGGCTCTTCTTCTCGGTCTCCTTCCAGGATGGCTTGGTACTCATCATCCTGACCTTGACTATCCCTGTCTTCATCATCCTCTATGAATCTCTCAAAGCTGTCATCATCAATTGTGTCTTCGTCTTCCTCCTCCTCCTCCTCCTCCTCCTCTTCATCCGAATCTTCTTCATCTGAACCTCGCATATCATCGTTGACCGAGCCTTGATCATGCATCTCTTCGTCCCGCGAAGCTGAATGATCATTTTCAATCTCGTGCTCCATGTCCATCGATTGATTTTCATTCGACAAAGATTGCAGATTTGAACGAGAGTTATCACCATTTCTGTTCCGATCTTGGCCTGTTCCGCTATCGTTGACATTCGAGTCCGAGTTGCCCCCTTGTTTCTTGGCAGAGGGAACAGATGCCTTATCGCTTTGGTAAGCATTAGCACAGATTACTTCAAGTGGTCTCAAGATCGAGGTTGATGCCCTCGATGCATTGGGATGATGGAGATCCATGCTTGCGACTGCTTTACATAAAGCCTGTGGAACTTTACAATCCTGCAAAAGCTTGATCGTCTCTGGAGCTGGTTCGTTTGAAGTTTGGTTGGGATGAACCTTGGCAGTGACCAAAGTGTTCAGAATATCTGAAATACTCTGCAACATCAGAAGATGACCAGTCATCCGTGATCGCGTCGAAGAATTCAAAACGCAAACTATTTCTGTTAGAACCTTCTTCCTCACTTCAGATCCTCGAGAAAGTAACGAAATCACCAGAGATGTCGAGCGGCGCGATATGTCACTGACTTCCTTGATACTTTTCTGTGCATTCTTCCCATTGGAGGGACTGCAATGAGGAAGCAATTCTCTCAGGAGATATTGCACGAAAGTTTCATTCGATTTCTGAGAACTGTCCCCCTTAGTCTCTGACGAATCAATCGTATACTTCAACAGCATCTGTGCGCATCCAGGATAAAATTTCACAATGTCTGCCAAATATCGTAGGATATTCACGGGAGTAATCGCGCTCAACTCTTCATTTTTTGCTGTAGAAGCAGGCTTTTCACCCTGGGACTTGTCTAGCTGCATGCTCTCTGATGATCCGCAACTGGCATCTGCTGTGGTCTTCAACTCACTGCTCTTTTCGATGCTGTGCTCCTGAGGCTGATTCTTAATTCGTGGATCAGCCAATAACTTGTTGATAAGCAAAGAGACAATCGTGTTGGTAACTTCTGTCAAATTTCGTGAAGATCCCTTGCCCTTCTGCAAATTTGAAATGGATCCACCAGATGATTGGCGATGTAGCTCAGCAGCCACATCATTGTTGGTATAATCTGCAAATCGTGGTCAGTATCGATCAACGCTAACAAAACAATTTACAAAATAAATCACCTTGATGAGTTTTGTCCTCTTTCTTATCCAAGATTGCAATCAACTTTCTCCCATCTTCATTGACAAGTTTACAGCATGATTTGATCGCTTTGGCGAAGGTATTGGCATCTCTTTGAACCAAAGACGCAGACGAACTGAGAAAAGCCTTCAATGTGGGATTCTTCCCATTGTTGCGTGCCATCATTGATGACAGGATTGATCGGATCTCACTGACCATGCTCGCTTGCAATGAATGGGAATCTTCTAGAACATGCCTGATGATCGATCCAGTAACAACTGCCTGGCCTTGATACGAAGATCGCTTTGGAATGCTGAGCAATCTTTCAACCGCCCCCTCATGAAAGAATATGGAAGCTAAGGAATGATGCCTGGTCAATCGTGCGCAGACGTCCAGTATTGCCTGTAACAAGTGTGGCTCTGGATCTTTTTGCAACAAACCAATACAAAACCTCATAAGGGTTGCGTGTTCAGATATGACCTCATCATCCTTTGGATCTGCCTTCTCATTCTGGGCCCCTTGACTTACATCCTCGGTCTTGGATCCCACTTCGCGCAAATCAAGAGCCTTGTTCTTTTCAGTATTCGCCAAGACCTTGTTCAGCACAAGCAGACAGGAACAAATCCAATCAGCAGGTTTCTGCTCTGCCTCAATTGCAGAGGAGTTGTCACACAAAAACTTGCTTAAGATCTTGAATGATCCAGCGTTGCTGGCGACCGTGCAAAGATCGGAATTTTCTGAAACCAGAATGGCCAATATCAAGATAAGACGACTTAAACCATCCGGTTTCACGCTTGAATCTTGTATCGCATTCAAGATGGA
Organism: Guillardia theta CCMP2712; assembly: GCF_000315625.1. NCBI lineage: Eukaryota > Cryptophyceae > Pyrenomonadales > Geminigeraceae > Guillardia > Guillardia theta. Next base: position 191,135 of record NW_005434564.1, read on the forward strand.
TTGAATGAGGCTTTCTTGCTGCTTCTTATCATTCTTGCAAAGCCATGAAAGCATGTCTACGCATGCAAACTCAACTCTGTTTCCAGCGCCCAAAATACCAACGCACCATTCGACTGCATTGGCCCTGATGTATTCCGACTGATTTGCACGGGACGATTGATCATTGCTTGATTCTTGCACCTTCTCCTTGTGAGATACATTCGGATCACTGCTATTAGCTGTGACACCTGCATTCTGGCTTTCTGATTGGCTACTTGCTTGATTCATGGAGAGAGCTAGCGCCCTTGCTATTTCAGATTCTTCGTCTTCAACTCCAATTTCACTGTTCATGAACAGCCATTCAGTTGCATGCTGAATACTGTTTGTTTGTATTACATCCAGTGCCATGTGAACCCTTCTTTCATCGAAGCCCATTTCAACAAGAGCAGACACAGTTGCAGGATCGTGAGCAAAGCTCCTTTGGGGTTGAGTTGAAGCAGTTTCTGCGCGCCCTTCAGTAGGATTATTTTCTTCAGGCTTCATCAATAAAGCGTAAATATCTATGACTGAAGAGACCAAAGGTTTCGGCCATAGTTCAGCCGAAGATCGGATATTTGTCCACAGAGGCATCAACGAGTTGTGCATTTCTACCTTGATGAAAACATTGTGAGACTTATAGTCAAAATTGCTGTTGCCAGGCTGTGAAGAGCTTCTATTGTTTGATGGCCATTGGGTCTCCAGGACACGCTTACAGAACGAAATCGATTTCACCAGAGCAACACATTTCGCTTCAAACAATTTCTTTTCCTGTACATGTCGTGTCTCCAAGACTGATTCGACAAGATTTCCAATCAAATTGGTGGCAGCTTCCATCCCTTTTGACGTTATGAAACCTTGCAGCAAGACAGTGTTCGCGCTGTTCCTAGCTGGTGGCCGCTGCGAATCGCCGAGAAGGAACGGCATCGCTTGACTTCCAAACAAGCACAGACTAGCCGTGACAAGTGAATCGACGATTGCACGCGGAACTGAGTCCACATCACGAATCATTGCCACATCAATGGTCAATACTCTCTGCAAAGCCTCTGACATATTCTTAGAAAGAGCTCTTTCATGAGTAGCATGCTGTGCATTCCTGTCATCTTGCCTCCTCCGACTAGAACTACTCAACGAAGTGCTAAGTCTCACAAACAGGTGTGAGATTGCAGAGGTCACTTCACTCTTCAAAGACGTACGAGTATTCGTATTTGAGCGGCGTTCGGTCGGCAAGCTTGCCTCTGCCTCCGGGGCATTATCTGACAACCAATCACCAAGAGGCTCTTCATTCGACTGCCCTTGTGTATCAACAGCAGACCTCGCTCCAGGAGATTCATTTTCCATGGTCTGTGCTTCACCTTTATCAGATTCCACTGTGTTGGTGTTTGGCTGACAGCTCAAGCGAACATAGCACTCCGCGATATCTCGAATGAGTTTGATACCCCGTTCGTTATCAAGTTCTGCCGCTGTAGAACTTCCGCGCAAACAACCAAAAATACCGGATAAAAGATTCACATGGATTTCCAAGCTTAAAAGGTCTGAGTCTGGACGTGAATCCGACAACACCGGTTCCATCATCACACCTGGCAACGGAATCCTGCTCAAAATGGTATCGAGGAGGCTTTGAGTGCGGCGAATGACTTCTTCAAGTACACTCCCTGAAGAATGAAAGGCAGTCTTTCCAATTACTAAGATTATGTACTTTCCTGCTTCTGACTTGGAGAAATCCTGTGGGATTTCTCGTGATGATATCAGTTTGAGCACAGCATCTATGCCTTTGTTTCGAACAAAAGACCTCGCATGCTCAGAAGCTGACATTAAGGGGTCCAAGAGCTTGCCCAAGAACTCAAGAGAACACAAAAGGTACGCTTCTGCTGTGAGGTTGTTGCTCGCCCTTCCTTCTCGTGTGGTCCAGTGACTACCATCCTGCATTGCATGCTCGTTCGCAATTCTGCCCATGATTATGGGAATTTTGTTGGCCATATTTACACATCCTTTCATACAAGCGTCCAACAAGGAAGGATTGTGCCGCATCAATTCTTCCAGTTGATTTCCAAGATGGCACGGTGTCTCTCCTTGTAAAACTGGAATGGTTCGCTCCGAGCAGATCGAATCCATGAATTTTCCAATAGGTTGCATTTGTTCAAGCAATTGACTTCCAGAGCTTGATAGACACAGCGCCCCCATCATGGTAGGAATGACTGATACAGATCCTCGGGAAATGGGAAAACCTTCCGAAACCGCCTTCAACGCAGCCTTGGCAATACCGTTGGAGATCACCAATTGGAGGCAGCTTGGTTCCTGACAAACAAAAAAGTTCAGAACGAGCATACTATATAAAAGCGAAAGAAATACTTGGTGTACGAACTCTGTCAGAAGCCCAGCAGCTTTCTCAAACACAGATGCCCCAAATATCTCATTCCTCTCGAAAATCGTGCAGAGGATTTTCGGCACTTTCTCCCCTGACATAAACTCCCTCACATCACTTGAGCTTGCAACGGGAGATGCTGCTGAAGAAAGCAGATGTAAAATAGCACCCAGAAGGCGACATCTTTCAAAGTTTTCCTCCAATCTTGCACGATGTGGGATGAAGGGTACAAAGCATGCTGAGTTGTCGTCGCCTTCCACAGTTTTGACACTTTCTTCTCCCGCGGCATCGCCCTTCGCGTCGACCATTTCTGTGTCATTACAAGAAGCGAGATCAAGCAAGGCCTTCACTTCAGCATCTGCTCTGTCAACCAAGATGCTCAAACCATTCATTTCTTTGAAGCTCTGCTGCATCTCATTACTGTAATTCATCATGACCTCTACTGTCTTTACAGCCAGAGTAATGAATCTTCCCCGCCTAGACAAAGGATTAATGCTCAGATCATCTCAAAAAGTAATATCAATCACACGTACCTCGAAGCGTGGTCCTGCAACATGGGCAAGATTAAGTGCATGATACCAGCTGAATTCAATGCATTGTTGCCATTATTGCTTCCAGAGAACATCCAAGTGAACGCAAGCAGTGCTTCCCCAAATTTCAGGCGTTCAAGATTTGTAACGTTAGCCTTGGTTGGACTGGTGTTGCCTTCCAAAATCAAGTTTTTGGCCTGTATTAATCAATCAAAGTTCAGAATATTTCAACAGCGGAGAGATCATGATTGACGCACCCTGCGTATCATGGAGGAGAGTATAACAGCATGGGACGCAGCTGTAGACGCTAGAACAGAGCTCGACTGCTTTGACCTCTCAGACAACAACGCCGTCAACGCTTTCAAAGATAGTGTTTCAATATCCAGTGGAAGCAGGTCGTTATCTGGCTGTTGAAGAACTTCAATCAATTCACTGAGACGGGACTCGCTTCCGATATTGGTCATTGCCGACATATTATAGACAGATTGGCACTGTGCGAACACCGTAGTTGCCATGATTTGAACACGAATCCACTGCAATCGCTGTTCAAAAGACGTGAAAGCTTGCGCCATCCTAATTCTAGTTTTCAACGCAAAGTGACTGTCATCTGGCACTTTGTATTCCGACATGATCTTCTGAAATATGTCCTCATCCGAAGCAGATTGATCTTTGATATCCATAAGGATCGAAATAGGACCTTCGTCTGCAGAAGGATCAAACCTTCAAAAAAGCATTTGGAATTAGCTCTTACCATCATTTTCATTGAGGTCGCTTTGCATGCGGTAAAAGCTCATTTTCAAAAAAGTGCCCTATGTTCCAAGTCATTCACAATTGGTGATGGAAATATGTCAAGGAGAGGATTGAAGTTTGAAAAAGTTCAGAAGGAAGCGAACCTGAGGTGAGGAGTTGGAAATGGCTTGAAGTATTGTTAGGGAGTTATCCTGCGAACAGAACGACGAAGATGCCAACGAGCTGAGTTTGGTCATAAACTCGCTCTCGCTCACTATCTGTCTTGTCGAACGGGGTGTCGCGAGGACTGAAAGAACTTTCAACACCCCCATAATGATGTCACAATTTCTATGTTCAATCAAGCGCTTAAGATGCTGCCATAATGTATGAGTTCGAGATCAGATGGAATCAAGCAATTCTTACCTCATAGGAATTGTAGACCTGCCTGTTGCCACAGTTTTCCAAAATTAGCCGAGTGAACTTCAAGACACTGACGATCAAGTCTTCGGAGGTGAACTCAGAACCAAGGAACCCATCAAACAGATCCAGGATACGAGACCACTGCAACAGATCGCCCTTTGCACATTTCAATAGGCTATTTGAAAATTCGTATGAATTACCTTCTCATATGGCCACGGCGCGTCCATTTCAAGTACATAATTCATGACTTTCAGAAGCTCCGCTGGTTTGTTCTGAAATTTCTCGATTTGTCGTTGGATGTCATCCAGACAAGAAGGCTGTTGCATATTCGTCAGACGATCAAGTAGAGAGAGGAATCATTCGAAGCATTACAAGAAGCGGCAAAGGACGCTTTCTCTTCGCGGTGACGGGAGCCATATTACAAGGCGCCTGTAATTGCAAAGCAGCACATGACCAGATTAAGTGATGAGCTTGCAAACCTAACATTTTCGTACCTTGACACACTAGAAGATATATGAGAGACTGGCCAAGCACCACTTTTCACCTGCAATGTTGGGTTAGTACGCACCACCAAATGAATTGGTCTGCAAGCGTCTAGAAAATGAATCTCAAAGCCAATACATACGAGACAATGACAGACAGATTATTCAGTATATCACGATCTTGTGGAAGACAATCATAGCAGATGTCAGACAGGAAAGGGGGGAGAAGGAGGGGGAACAGACTGACACGGCGAAGTCACGCGACAAGTCCCCACCAACAACATGGTGCGGTGGGGAAACAAAGGCATCTTCTAAAGGATTGAGATGCATCAAGGAAACTGCGATTGAGGGAGCATTCGACTCTTGCCATGAAGTGGGAATAGATAAGAGGAGGAGCTTGGGAGCGAGGAGCGCATACCACAACGAACGCTGGGCTGAACAAAGTTGGAGCATGGTGCCAGGACAGGTGTGAAGTAAGGGTGGGAGAAAGATGGCGTGTTTTAAAACATGTTATAAACTTTTGCTACGGGTCAACACGATGAGAAAAATACTTGTAGAGTTTTAAAACATCCAACTCGAATTGGAATTGTGCAGGGTGAATTTTCGATCTCAGGTTGAAAATAAAGGGACAAAATCAGTTATATGTGATCGAAATTCGCTAGGAGGTTGCTATCATTTGGGCGACATTGTCCAAATTCAAGCAAGAAATCCCCAAATGCAAATACTTTTAGTAACAGTACCAACTCTCCCAGGAATCACTCACGCATTATAGAGAGCTTTCAAAAATCGTGACATAACAAGAGCTCATCTGTAGTGCATTCCTACCTTGGATCGTGAATATAAATATTTTTGTGGATGTGTGGTATGCAAATAACTAGCATAGATACAAAATGTTGTATATTCGGTAGAGATTATAATATGTGGTTTTAAAATAGTAAGTTGAGGCTTTTCAGATTCGCCTCAGAGCTTTTCATAGAAAGTTTGCCAAGGACACCGTTTACCTCTCGGAGTTTTGAAGGTGGGTGGGGTACTTTGCAGATTTTGTATGGTGGGGGTAGTATCCTGTGTCTCAATATCAGATGTAACTACTGGTAAAAGGTAGGGTGAAGACCAACAATTGGTCAAATATAGGGTAGGGTACAATATCCCGAGTTCTCAACAAAGGAGGGTGGGGGGTGGTAGATTGTCGGAATGGAATGGAGACAAGGCGAAATCCAGTAGGGAGCAGTGAAGGTAGCATGCAAGACAGGAGGAGAGTTAGGATGTGAGACCATTCACAAGACTGGAGATTGAAAAGGAATATGAGCTATGCAAGGAACACAAGAATCCGAATCCATGCAAGGTAGATCGAAAGAACTGGGAAACTGCTGCCGGGAAAACTTCAATGAGCACAGGAAAGGTAAATGGGAAGCAGAGACCTCATACACGAAGATCGCAATGACTAAGATATAGAGAAGAGAAGGAAGGGTTAGAAAGGTCATGCCAGAGGAGAGCATATCAGAGGAGAAGATTTCGTGTCATTACGTCTTGTGACCGTCGGGTTCATCGGGTCTGAAGACTCCGTTAAGCGAGTACAATTCCTTTATCTGAGTTATGGGGTACCTGCAGGTTTTGGTGCATCATTTCCTGCAGCCTCTTCACAGCAGGAAGAAACGTTGCGGAGACAAGACAAGATCGTAGCTGCGGAGGAATTCATCAGATATGTGACAACTTATATCTGACAACCTTGCCTATTTGCAACCAAGATGCTCCCACCAGGAAGGGCTGTGACCATGTAATGTGAAACGCATTCTTAACGGCACCTTGCCACATGGCGATGCAGAATGCTGTTGCAGCAGATCTCGGAGATTATCCGAAAATAGAAGAGGAAGGCCGTGGGGTTCAAAGCTCACAGCCCGTCGAAAGAAGCAAGAATCGACAAATACGAATCTTTGTGAACTGGAATGGCGAACTTGAGATGATCTTCTTTGATCCCACGAGGCTGGTTTCAGAGCTTGCAAAAGAAGTTAGAAGGTATGGTTGGCAAGGGTCTGTTGTCGGTTGTTAGTGATATACATTCTGTAGCGCGCCACAAATTCCCAGTCACCACAAGTTCTTCATCTACAAAGGACTGCTGCTTGTGCCATTCGTCAGGATCGGCCAAACGATTCAGAATGATGGTGAGACCTATATCATCTCATCATTGCTCACAGTGACGCTGATAGGCTGCCTGTTACATCTTGTGCTCAACGAGGATCAGTACTTGGGCAAGCCTCTGCATGTCAAGTCCCTTATGGGGACGATGGTGCTCATATCCTGCTGGTCAGAGATGTTTCTTACACATTTGAACCACCAGCGGAGCATCATGTGCGGCCCTGACTTTTACATCGAAGATGTGAAAGAGGAAATCTCCTGCATACAGGTCCATCCCCCTAGTCGATCCCTCACCGTCACTGCCCTGGATAACGGCTTGCAACAGGGCGAGCTTCCCCCGGAATCTCAGCGCCTCGTGTTTGCAGGTAGAGAACTGCAAGATCAGGTCAGTGCGTCTTTCATCGACTGCCACGTGAAGTCGAGACTCCTCCTAGCACACCTTACGGGAGTACAACATACAAAAACCGTCGGTGCTGCTCGCAGTGGGCCCAGCAGGTATACCATCCTTCCGCCCATCATGTGTATCTTGCTTCATACTATCGCTCGCCTCCTTCCTCCTCGTGGCTGTCGGGTGACTGCTCCCAGCGGGGGGACGAAGCGTGGAGCAGTTTGTTGACAGCATCTCGCCAAGAAAAGATGAGATGGAGGTTACGGCAGTTGCTGCTCTTCCCCCCTCCCTTCCCTCAACGCTGCCAAAGAAACTACCATGCTCTACTACCGTCTTCTCTCCCTCTCTCACTCTTCACCTTCCCATCCTCCCGTCCTCCCCTTCATCATGCTATACAGGTCGACCCGGGGGCTTCCATCGTAGCAGTCAAGTTTCTATCGGAGGACCGCGCGAACTCGTTCTGGGGGAAGGTGAGAGGAGATACGGGGAGTTCAGACGGTTGACGTAGACTAGATCCATGGGGTTCCCGACCTGGCGACAGTGAGCAAGATGTTGATCAGAGGTGAACGTGAACGTGAAGAGGAAACCTTGTCGGGGAGGTGACTGGATTGACTTTCAGTGATTGAGCGGGGATGTGTGGATCGCGAGCTGGAAGGGCGAATCAGCGTCGACCTTCAAGACTGCATTGTGAGGCTTTGAGTGGAGATTTGGCAAATTCCAACTTTGTTCATTGTTGCAATGGTGTCGATGATTGCGGTGGAATGACATGTAGACTATCGTTGAGATGCTTTTCAGGTGGTCTGGACTGCAAAGAGCCATCTGCAGGTTGTTTGACAAAACATCTGCCGGAGGGTTTTGATTGGTTTGCTTCACAGCCTTGCAGACAATACACTGTTATGCTCAACCATGAGAACTTCAAGAATGCCATTCCCTTCATTCACAAGAAGAGCAAGGTAACATGTGCTGTCAAGCAAGGAAAGGGGAAGTGACAGCTGCTTTCGATTGTACAGGAACCCGTACATGGATCGATATCATGGAACTTCTTTACATCCGGGTACAGCCCGTTGAGATTGACAGGTATTCGCAAGAGAGAAGGGGAAAGGAGGAGGGAGGGAGGGTTTGAATGGAAGGGAAGGCAGGAAATTGATTCGAGAAGGGAGGTAGCTGTGTGTCGTAAGCTGATCATTACTGTTTCAGCTATCTTTCCAAGACCAAGTTCAAGGGTGACAGTGGAGTCTGCGGTCATCGTGGTAGGAGGAGGAGGACGAGGAGGAGTGGAGGAAGACGAGGACGAGGACGAGGATGGGGAGGAAAGGGGCGAGTTGAACATGACTTTCACCTTGGAAAGATCAAATTTGACCGAGAGATCCACATGGGGGAGCACGTCAATCAGTGGGTTGCAGGTAATGCTGATGGAGGAGCGAGGGAGGACAGGGCAGGACAGGACAGGACAGGACAGGGCAGGACAGGACAGGGCAGGACAGGAGAGGTGAGGTGAGGTGAGGAAATGACGATGAAGTAGTTCGAGGACACGAGCTGGCGCATCCTTACTACGACAGAGAGAGCCTCGTTCGTCCTTCTCTCCTCCTGTGCTCGCTTTTTTCTGACTGCAGGACGACAGTCTCTTGTCTTCGGCTTCAAATCCCCTCCTGCTCCTAACGAGATCTGCCGCGTCCGCATCCGAGAGTTCTACGCAGCTTCTTCTTCGCTTTACTCGGTTCGTTCATTTCTTCCGTTTCGTGCTTGAACGAGTCTCGATGATTGACAGGAAGCAAACTTGGCGTCAAGTGGAGTGGCCCGCTCTGTTCGATTGTACCGGTAGGCCATCTACATGTAACATCTACTTGTGGACTTTTTGTTTCTCCTCTCCTGCTTCTGCTTGTTTGTCCCACTGCCTTCCTCCTCTCAGTTGTTGCTCCTGCATCCGTTGGAAAGCTTTTCTCTTGACCCTCACGATTTCTTCGATTTTCATAGAGAGCAAGTGATGAAAGAGTTCTCAACTCCTCAGGTGAGGCGTTGCTGCTTTCTCACCCATCCCTGCCACATCGTCTCTCCTCCTCCTCTCCTCTCCTCTCCTCTCCTCTCCCTCCTTTCCCTCCTCTCCCTCATCTCAGCAGTGGAAGCAGAGGGGCGAGACGGTGCAAGCGATCAACTCAGAGACGTTGACTCCGGGGAGGTGAGGGAGCAGAACGGCAGCTGGACTTTGACTAGACGTTTAAGGATACGACGCGACGACGGGAGAAGGAACGACGCGCTCAACTGGCTGATACCATCCAACATACTCTTCTTAGGTGAGGTGCTGGTGGGAAGGGAGGAAGCAGACCAGCGGGAGGGATGGAGATGGAAGAGCGATCGAGGGCTAGACATGATGTGATGGGGAGGAGCTGAGGGAGGGTCAGAGAGGAGGAGGGAGGGAGGGGCTCAACAGGAGGAGGGAGGGGCTCAACAGGAGGAGGGAGGGGCTCAACAGGAGGAGGGAGGGGCTCAACAGGAGGAGGAGGAGAGGAAGGAGGAGCGTCTGACTGACGTGAAGGTCTGGTGGGTTCTATCGATGAGATGACAAGCGCTACCGGCATCACCAACAGCCAACGTGTTGGGCAGCAGCACGTGACTCCTGCAGCCCCTGCCGGCCCCTCCCTTGAGGTCTCGCCCTCTCCTCGTCTCCTTTACTTCCTCCCCACGGCCCTGCTCCTCTCCCTCACCCTCCTTCCCCTCTTCCCTTCCCTCCCCTTCCCTTCCCTCTTCCCTTCCCTCCCCTTCCCTTCCCTTCCCTTCCCTCCCTTTCCCTTCCCTCTTCCCTTCCCTCTCCTTCCCTTCCCTCTTCCCTTCCCTCTCCTTCCCTTCCCTCTTCCCTTCCCTCTCCTTCCCTTCCCTCTCCTTTCGATCTGCATCCTTCTACTCCCACTTTCATCTGCAGCTACCATCCCCTTGCCGCAGGCTGACCCGTGCTTCCCTGCTGCAGCAGGAGAAGCCAGTCGAGGAGTCAGGGCACGGAAGGGGGAGGGGGAACGAGCGGCAGGAGGAGAGAAACGTAGAGTGGTCGTTCTGAGAGATCAGCTGGGGAAGACAAGCAAGTTCATTGCAGTCGGTGTAAAGACAAGTAAAAGAAAAACAATCAAGTGGCAGCTGAGAAAAAAAAACATCTTGACACCGTGCAGGCGGGAGCCAGGTGGGGCCGATGACAAGGAAAGAATATGGAAGATCGAGCTGGGCTATGAGCTGGAGAGTTTCACCCTGCAGCGCCGAACAATCTTGACAAGCGTCCGCGCGTCTCCTGTCGCTCTTTCCAGCAGCTGCTGCTGCTGCAGGGTAGCCAGTCAGTGAGGGTCCGGCACAAGGACGCTCTTCTGTACGGTGAACTCGACATAGAGGATGGGAGAAGAGGGAGGAGAGGGAGGAGGAGGAGAGAGGACAGGAGGAGGAGGAGGAGAACGCTGCTTGGCTGCCCACAGGAACTCTCCGCTGCCCGCCTGGACTCCCCCAAACGCCGTCATGCCTGGCAAGTCCGTCGAGAAGTGAACATTGGCAGTGAGGAAATCCTGAGGGGGGAGAGGAGGAGGAGGGAGGAGGGCGGAGGGAGGGAGGGATGTGTAGGGCGAGGAGGAAGAAGAGCTCCAGTCCGGCCGGGCAGGAGAGTCCTGCGCTTTTCGTGCTCGATGTTGGTCGGGAGGAGGAGGATAGGAGGCAGGAAGTTCCTGCCATCTCCCTCGTTCTTCTCTCACGGGAACGAGACGGTCACATGGCTCCCAGCCCCTAGAGAAGAATGGTGAGGAAGAGGAGGAGGAAGGGGAGGAGGAGACAGAGGAGAGGAGGAAGGGGAGGAGGAGACAGAGGAGAGTACGAAGGAGAGGGAAGAGGTGAGCAGAAGGAGGCGATGGAGAGGGAGAAGGAGGAGGAGACGACTAAGCGGTCGGGGATGACAATCACCTTGAGGTACCAAACTGGGAGACCCACTGGACTCTGCCGTTCTATACAAGAAGAAATTAGGAGGAGGGGAGAGATAAACGATCAAGTTTGAAGACGAGATGGTGGTGTAGAGGAGGAGGAGGAGGAGAAGAAGCAGCAGCAGCAGCAGCAGCAGCAGCAGGTAATGGGGGTCATGTTGACCTGGATTGCGGCATCTCGGGAGGAGAAGACCCCCTTGACACGCCATGAGGAAGTGACCTGAGGAACGTCAGTCGAAAGAAGAAAGAGGGGGAGGGAGAAGGGCAGGAGGAAACACAGGAGCACTGGAGTAGCAGCAGAAACAGCAGCAGCACTGGAGGATAGGAGGAGGGGGAAGGAAGATGGAAGAGGAGGGGAAGGGAGAAGGGGAGAGGGGAGAGGGGAGGAACAGGAGGAAGAGGAGGAAGAGGAGGGCTTTCGTCTAACCGCATGCTGTCTGATCCATTCACAGGCAGTTGAGAGGGTCATTCGAGTCTCCAGCAGGACCCAGCACGAGCCTTGCTGGGACTGATGCTCCGAGGAGGAGGATACAGCCGCTGCGGCGTGCTCGGGTACGAAACGAGAGAGGAAGGGAGACGAAGGAAGGAGAGAGACTTGAGCGGCAGGAGGAGGAGGAAGCTTCTCAGTCTCGGGAGGAAGAGCTGCTTCGTCCCATGCCCCCCACGCCATCTGGTGGCTCTCCTGCGAGCTTCGCATGGCAGTGACGCCCGTGCGACACTTGACCTGGTCAAGCCGATGAGAAATGAGAGAAGGGAAGGAGGAGATAGGACGAGAGGATGGGGTACTGGAGAGAAGAGGCAGTGGAATACTGGCCACGAACATTCTGAGCAGCAGCAGCACCAGCAGCAGCAGCACCACCACCACCACCACCACCACCAGCAGCAGCAGCACCGGCAGGAGTAACAAACCTTGAGATGTCCCACTCTTCCACACAGGCTGCACCTCTCAGTCCTCTTGGGACAATCCTGCAGCCAAAGTATAAGGAAGAGAATTAGCATGAGCAGGAGATAGAGGAGGAGGAGGGGAAGGGAGGATAAAAAGGAGCAGGAGCAGGAGCAGGAGCAGGAGATAGAGGAGCAGGAGATAGAGGAGCAGGAGCAGAAGGAGAGGAGCAGGAGGGGCAGGAGAGAGAGAAGGAGGAGATAGAGGAGGAGGAGAAGCAGCAGAAGGTCGACCTTCTTAGAGTGTCGAACAGAACCGCATACATGGCATTGGGGAGGAAGACTGCAGACGGCGCTAGTGTGTCTGCATCTGCCGTGAGCGAGAGAGGAGAGGGAGGAGGAAGAAGTACCCCTGCTTGCCGCAGTTGTCGCAGAACCGGATCCAGGAGGAGGAGGAGGAGGAGGACTTTGCTTCAACTCCTCGCCCTCCACTGGAACGGCTTGCCCGTCCTGGAATGAGAGGTAAGGACAGGAGGCGACGGAGCAGAAGGAGCAGAAGGTCAAGGAAAGGAAGAGAATGAGGAGGAGGAGGGGGAGGAAGAGGGGGAAAGGAAGAGAATGAGGAGGAGGAGGGGGAGGAAGAGGGGAAGAAGAGGGAGAAGGAGGAGGAGGAGGGGAAGGAGGGAGGGGGAGGAGGGAGAAGGAGGAGGAGGAGGGGGAAGAGGAGGGGGAGGAGGAGGGGAAGAGGAGGGGAGGAGGAGGGGGAAGAGGAGGGGGAGGGAGAGGGAGAGGGAGGAGGAGGAGGTGAAAGTTGGTACAAAACTCACCTCGTAAAGGTGCCACGCCGTGCTCAAGAGTTAGCTGTAAAGTCGTAGAGGAGGGCGTGAGAGGAAGACAAAAGAAAGGATGGAGAGATGAGGAGGACGAAGAGCAGCGTGTGCCGAGAACAGGGAGAGAGGAGAGAGGAGAGAGGAAGGAGGAAGGCACGGACCTGATCTGTCGCTTCTTGTGCTGCAGCAGGAAGCGTCTTTCCGCTTGCTTCCGCCTGCCCCACTGCTGCTGCTGTCGCGTGCAGAGACGAGGAGAGAAAAGATGCCTCCTGCTCTGCCACGAGCCGGATGTCCTTTCCTCCCGGCCGGTTGCGAAGCTCAAAGATCTGAAGAGAATCTCAGGGGAGGGGGAGGAATGAACCAGGGGAAGAGAGTGTGTGAAGAGGAAGGGGAGGAGGCGTGAATGGGCAGAGCGGGAGGCACGTGTGGCGCAGGAGGAGGGAGAGAGGGGAAGAACCGCATGAGTGAAGCAGCAGGGGGAGGAGCAGAGTGAGGAGCAGGATGAGCAGGAGCAAGAGGACGGAGAGAAGGAGCAGGGGCAGGAGCAGGGGCAGGAGCAGGAGCAGGGGCAGGAGCAGGAGCAGGGGCAGGAGCAGGAGCAGGGGCAGGAGCAGGAGCAGGGGCAGGAGCAGCAGCTACAGCAGGAGCAGGAGCAGGAGCAGGAGCAGGAGCAAGAGCAGGGGCAGGAGCAGGGGCAGGGGCAGGAGCAGGAGCAGGAGCAGGAGCAGGGGCAGGGGCAGGAGCAGGAGCAGGAGCAGGAGGAACTTTCAGGACCTCCGGGTGCTTCGAGAGGAAGTTGGCGAGCTTGCCGTGCTTGGTTCTTATCTCTGCCATCAGCCGCTGCCATTCCTCGGGCCCAACGTCGCGGCTGCCCCAGCTGCAGGTCGGTCAGAGCTGGAGATGGAGCTGAGAATCTCTTGCCGGAGAGACACCCCGACCACGGAGGGCTTGCGCTGCATCATGTGAGCTGCCTGCTGGCTGAGTCAGTCGGGAGTATGGCAGACAGATGGGATGAGCAAGATGAAGGAGAGGGGACGAGAAAGTGGACGAAGATGGCGATGCGAAGAGGAAGAGGAAGGAGAGCAGGACAGCAGCAGCAGCAGCAGCAGCAGCAGCAGCAGCAGCAAGACCTTTGGCATGTTGGTGATGTCCACCCAGTCCTTCCCCTCCGAGCTCTTGAGGTGACGCAGAAGCGCCTTGATCAGCTCGATCACCTGCTCCTCCGGCGTCTTCACCCCTCCTTGCGCCACCATCGGGGAGCCGGAAGGGGGGTGCCTTCCCAGCTGCCCGTAACCCCCCGCGAACAGCTGGGGGGAGGCGAGCTGGGGGTTGTGCTGGGCAGCAGGTGGGGCGGGAGCCTCGGTCTCATCGTGCCGCAGGCGGACGCAGAAGTTGTTCTCGAAGGTGTCGAGGGCGAAGGTGGAGGGGAAGCGGGAGATGAAGTTCGTTAGCTTCTCCCTCCAGCTGCCCTTCTTGAGCTTCTTGTTGAGCTTCTGCAGGGAGACGCCCGAGCCCTTGACGATGGCGGAGCAGGCCTCGTTGATCTGCCTGGGGGTGGTGATGTCCACCCACTCCCTCCCCCTCAGGAAGTCCTGCAGCGCCCTGACGATCTTGCGGTCTAGCTCGGACTCTTGCTCGTGCCCTCCTGCTCCTCCTCCTGCTGGTGCTCCGGCGGTCTCTCCTCCGGCCGCCGCTCCTCCAGCCTCGACGACTTCTCCTATCCCTCCCGTCACAGCAGGCGAACAAACTCCTGACATCCTTCCTTCGGCTCCTCCTCCTCCTCCTCCTCCTCCTGATCGTCCTGCCGCTTCGCCAGGCCCTCCGCTCCTCCCGTAGATTCTTCTCCCCATGAAGAACTTCGACTGAACGTCAGGAGGTGACAGAGGACCGGCCTGCGACGAGGCCCCCTGGTAAGCTGGCAAGGTCACTAGGGCGGGCCAACCCTGTTGTCCACCCGCATGAAGCCACGGGGCAGGAGGAGGAGGGTCAATTGAGTGAGACACTCGAGCCTCCTCGGCATAGGGAGGGGGCTGAACGTGCTTGGGGTCCTGACTCATTGACGAGAGGCAGGGGACAAGGAGGTCAGAGGCATGGCAGGCGGCAGGGGGTAGTTGGAGCCTCTTCGAGGGAAGCTCCGCCCTGTACGCCCCCTCAAACCTGAGCAAAGACAGGGTCGCACATCCCTCCTCCACCTTGCAGTCGCTCTCGCCCTCTCCTCCTCGTCCCTCCTCCTTGCCCGTCAAGAAGCCTGCTCCGATCTCGCTTTCGGATCCAATATGATTTGCAACTCCCGGCGTAAAACAGGTCAACCCGTCCTATCCTTGCAGATCCGACCGATCGATCTCAACAGGCCCACACAAGAAACCCTGTCGTCTTGAGTGGAAAGAATCCGTGACTTGGATAAGGCGCCACCGTCTCGCTGTCGATGATAGAGTTTGAGGTGTTCGGGACCTTCGTGAAAGAATCACGCAACAAGACCAAGAAGAAGACTCTTGTCAGTGTCAGACTGTTCTGAGTACCATCTCGACGTCTTCGTTTCTCTTCAACATGATCTCCGATATGGTCTCTGATGTTTCAGAGTTTCTCCCTCCCCTCCCAGCCCTCCCAACAATCCCACGAAAACCTCGAAGGCAACGCTCCAGGAGCTAGACAGGATGAGCCGGACACTCCAGGGGCGCAACAGGCAAGTCGAGGAGCCTGGTGACGGGGGCTTGTGCAGGAGGAGGGAGAGACGGGAACTGCTCTGCTCTCCTTCCTCCTCCTCCTACGCGCTTCTGACGGCTCCTTGCGCCATGGCGGGCAAGAATCCTGTCATATTCCCACCCTAAAAATATTTTTGGAGTATAAACAAGTATGAGCAATACAACCACGGTATAAGGGAGGAATAGTATCACTACCCCCTTGAAAAACATTAAATAAGGGGGTACTTGCTCTGAGTGTCAAGGCTTCTGTTATACATTCTTATACATTCTTTACACAGTTTCTGGGGCAGCGATTTTCTTCTCCTAATGATCTGGCTAATCTGAATGAATAGAACGAAGATGTCTTCAATATGTGAGTATTGTACAACCCCGAGGCGCACTTGTGAAAAAATATTGAGTAATATTTTATTACGGGTCAGGTATCGGGTATGAGGGGTATGAATCAAAACGGCTCATTCCCCGGTCACGGCGCACAGTGACAGGCTGCCGGCTCCGTCGGATCGCACTCAGCGGCCATGATGAATCGGCGGCCGGGCCGGCGCCGCCGGGGGCCCGGGCCCGGCGGGGGAGCCTGCCAGTGGGCCACCGGCGTGGCCCAGGAGGGCCCCGCCGCGCCGGGGAGTGGCCCGAGGGGGCTATCTCCGAGCCCGGACCGAGGTGGCGCGCCGCGCCCTCAGCCTGGCAGAGGATGAGGCTCTCTCCGGGCCGGGGCCCCTCCAGAGGCTCTAGCCGCAGCCTCAGCGAGTCACGGAGGTCCCAAGGATACGTGACTAGCCTCGGATGATAACCGTCGAGCCTCAGCCTGGCCGCCGGGAGCCGCCGCCCGCCGCCCCCCCGCGACCGGGCCGGGGCCCCCGCCCGGTCAACCTGCGGTCCGAGTCACTGTGCCGCGGTCGCCGATACGCCGGATGAAGAACGTGTTACGCACGAGACAATGTTGCATGGTCCGCCAATTACACCAGTCATGTTCTAATTACAAAGAACACAGGAACGAAGTTAAGATGCAGATTACAAACCATCACATGTACTCAGTATCTGTTGCTAAACTTCAGAGCAACCGACGTCCACACACCTCAGCTCGAATTGGTGCTTCTCAGAACCGTCGTGATGGTATCAGACGTACTCCGAGTCAGGCTCCCCAGGCAGGCGGTATCCATTTGTGTTGCTGAATCTTGCTGAAACTGACATCATTTGAAACAGACACTTCTGGTACAATTCCTTAATTTAGAACGGTGTTTCTGCCAAAACATTCAGAACTGTGTCTGATGATTTCAAATCTTAGGGGCACAATGATATATCAATCCGAGTGATTCAGCCCGGGCCGCATGAAAGTTCAGACGGTAGCTCAGTCACTCGGAGAAGGTCACGAGCAGAAGAAAAGAATATTTCTCCTTTAATCAATTCACGCGTCCCAGTGACTCCTGCCGTCTTGCTCACCGTCTCCTCCCTCACCCTCGTTTCACGCTCTGCCTCTTGTTCGCCTCCACAACCTTCTTCCCCTTCCCCGTCTTGGACGAACTGGCCACCCCCTTAGACACAAGCTTCCCAGAGTTCTTCTTAGTCAGCTGCCCCTTGCCGTTAGCAACTCCCTCCTTCTTCTTCTTCTTGGCCTCTGCATCTTGCTCTCCACCCCCGCTCCCTGCCCCGAGCTCAAACTCCATGATGTCCTCTCCCGACCTGCGGCATGACGGTCAGCTCGCCAGCAGCGGGCCCGGCGGCATCACTCACGCTCTCTTAATCTCAGGATGCAGCAGCTCCAACTCGTTCAGCGCCGCGTCCAGCCGGACCCTGGAAGGATCGTACATCTCCAGTATCGCCTGCCCTTCAGTCATGGCACGACCAGTCGGTCAGGACCATTGTCACCTCGCAGAACAGCCTCCCCATGTCCAGGTAGTCCTCGAGCTGCATTCCAGCATTAGCGGCTCACAATAGGCAGCTGGGCGTTACGTTGAAGTGGATCGGAGGGCGGACAGAAGGATCCTCGCCGAAGTCTCCGCCGCCTTTACAACCGAAGTGAAGGAGGGCAGGAGCAAGAGCAGTGAGGAGAAAGAGGAGGAGGGAGGAGGAGGGAGGAGGAGGAGGAGGAGGAGGAGGAGAGAGTAAAGAGAGCAGGAGCAGGAGGGTCAGAGGCCTCGTACCGAGAGACATCTCCAGCGTGTAGCTGTTAGGGATGGCAAATTCCCGCCAGACTACAACTCTGCTCAAAATATCAGGAAGTAGGGAGAGGGGCAGTAAGGAAAAGAGAAGGAGAAAAGGAGAGGGGAACAGAAGGGAGGGTGGGAACGGAACATTGTGGGAAAAGACAAAATCAGGAGGAACCTTGCCGCTGACTCCTTGTATTTCTGGACTTTGAAGTTGCAGTCGTCGTAGCTGAACATGAGGCTCTCGTTGTGCAGGAGGTAGGGGAAGACCTGGACGAGCGACGAGGTTATGAGAGGAGGGAGGAGAGAAAGAGATGAGAGGAACGAGGGAGCTGATGAGACCAAGACGACAAGGAAGACACAGAAAGTCACGGAGAGTCTCTCACCCTCTCCTTGAGACGCAACGCTGTTTGCTTCGATGTGCACCCGTACATGAACATGTTACATTTCCGTGAATGACCTGCACGGAAGCAGGGTCAGCTGAGGTGAGCTGAGGTGAGGTCGGGGATTCACCATGAATATCGCAGAAGATGGCGACGTCGCGAGCGGCTTCACGCTGAGTCAGCGCGACTGATATCTAAGTCAACCGCCTCACCTTTGGTGTATCGGATGATCTGCTTGAACGAGTGCACCGTCGGATGGAGCACTGAGCAGGTCGCGTCAGATGGAAGGGAACAAGAAGGGGAGAGCAACGAGGGGAGGGAAGGGGAGGAGAGGAGGGAGGGAGGGAGGGAGGGAGGGAGGGAGGGAGGGAGGGGCACTGCTCAACTGACCTCGACAAGGGTTCTGCCACTGGCGGTTCAAATCATGTCCTGACAAGGAACAGCTGCGGAGATAGAGTTAGGATGCAGTGAGGCAACGAGAGCGACTGACCGATACTGCCCGTTGATCACACCATCGGGGTTGAGCATGGGAACGACTTTGAAGATGAAGTTCTCCCGCAAGATCCGCGCGCGGGCACAGGAGCCGCACAGGAACTCAAGGAAGCTTGCAAGTACATGTCAGGCACATCGGCCTCGAGGAGAAGTAGCTCACCCGTGCATAGTCCAGGACGCACAAGTCTCGCCAGGATGGACCCGGGCGGATACACTGCAAGGATGATAAATGAGAGAGGGGAGGACAGGACAGAGTCTTGGGACCAGATGGCTCGACGACGGGAAATAACCTCAGGCGGGCTCATGAAGTTCGTGATGGTCAGCATGGGGCACTTGTTTCCAATCTGAGAGGGCAGGAGAAGTCATTGAAGAGCGCCACAGTGACGAGGAAAGGAGGAGAGCAAGAGGGGAGGAGAGCGGGAGAGCAGGAGAGCAGAAGGAAAAGAGGAAAGGAGAGCAGCAGGAGAAGAGGGGAGGAGAAGGGAGGATGGGTTGGGAGGAGAGTGCAAGTGCAAGAGAAGAATAGGATGAAGGGAAGCAGTGAAGTTACCAGAGTGTCGCACATCGTCGAGACCTTGACGATGCGAGAAGCGTTGGGTCGAGCCAGCAGCTCGGCAATGAGATGAGACAAGTCGGTATAGCTGTTAACAAATGCCAGTCAAACCTTCCGAAGGGGAGAGCAAGCATGACGAACCTGTACGGATAACAATGCGCCAGGTAGCAGACATCGTTGCCGTGGGGGAAGACAAGGGTAAAGGTCAGCGTGTAGTAGGACTGCCCAGTCTCTGTCTCGTAATGGTTCTCGTAGTATGCTATCCTCTCCCCCACTCGCCTCCACCCAACGCCCCTGCAACGTGGCGTCAAGATCGCCAGCAGAGCATCGCAGGCCTACCTTGAAGCCTCGGTAACTGAGAAGAGCGATGGGCGCATGCCGACGTTACACAAGGAGTCGGGCTGAGGCAGAGCCACAAGGTCAGGCAGGGGGCGAGAGAAAACAAACTATGAGGAAGACCTTGACGAAGTTGACGATGTTCAGCTTGTACTCTACACCGGCTTCCATGTTGGTCACAGCGAAGTAGTACCACTACAGAAGCCTTTCATGTCGCGTCATCCGCCACCAAGAGTCATTACCTGCGTGTTGCCGCCACTCTGAGAGGCCTTGGTGTTGATGTCCGGCATCAGGTACAAGTCGTACTCGTACTCGTGCACCTGATCACGAGGCTTCAGTCCCTTCCTTGCGACTCATCGCAGCCAGACCTGTATGACTCGTCCGAGGTTTCCGCCTTCGAACCTGGAGTCAAACAAGAGAGTCTTCGAGTTGATCTCAGATGTCACGGACTGAGGATGCTTCCCACTCGCCTTCTCCCCCACCATCTCCCTGGGCATGTCGTTGAGCCGCTCCATCTCACCCTGTCCTCTCTCCAAGTTGTCGCTGCAGGACTTGCTCCTTCGTGTGCCCATCACTTCTGCTCTCGCGGATTCGAGCTCAGCCAGGTCACTCATTGAAGAAAAGTTTGAGTCCAGGTCATCTTTCGAGGTCGACCTTGACATCGTTCCTAGAGCGTCTGAGGGGGAGGGAAGGTTCGAAGGGCCGGCACTCGCGATCTCTGCTCCGGCAAGCATCTTCTCTTGCTCCACAGGACTCTCCAACTTGACATCCACAAGCTCCTCGGCCACTACATGCTCATCCTCCATGGCTGCGGGGTCCAGACCTGCAGGGTCCTCAATCTCCAGGCCGGCCAAGTCAAGCAGCTCCTCAGGAGTGTCGGTATCATCAGGGTCAAGGATGTCGTCGTCGTCGCCATCGCACTCGACATCCTGCTCGATCTCCTCGTCACTCACGTCCGAGACCGTGTCACGTTGCGTCCGGGAGAGGTTAGCGGAGCGATTGACTCGTGGAAGGGTCGAGGAGCTCCACTCGTTGGCGATCGCATTCATGTCTAGGTCGTCTTCATTCCTGGCATCGACAGGATCCAGCATCGCCATCTCGTTCTCGAGCCCGTCAGGATCCACTTCGCCCTTGGGAGCTGCTGACGTCGCTTTCACCGCAGTCATCTCAAGCTCCGTGTCGTCGATCTCATCAAAACCGTTGCCATTGTCGTACTTGCCATCCGGTGAGCCCTTGTACCCTGACACGATGTGGCGAGCAAGGTCAAACAACTTCTCGCACGGAGCATCAGGAAAATGCAAGCTGTAAACGAGTCTGTCCAGTGTTGGACGAGTTTTGAGCCAGCGCGCCACATTCAGCAGCATCACTTCGGCGAGCACATCAGGGCCCGGCGGAAGAAACGGCTCTCGAGAGTTGCTTGCGATGCTGCGGGAGAGCGCAACAGAGACCCCAGCATTCTTCAACATGGGCCGGACACCGCTGACAGCCGGGGGAAGACCTCTTCGCGGCAAGGCCTCTGCATGCACGTCGTCGAGATACTTGATAGTATCAGGATTGTTCTCTGCATTCTCTGGAAAACAAAGGTCGTAGTTGAAGGTGTCGTCTACGACAGTCTTGTTCAGCAACTGTTTCGCCTCGGAAAATTCCCCCAGCACCTCAGATGTTAGCACCGTCCTTTGTAAACGATTGAGAACCATGTACGAACTCTTGAAAAGTTCTTGGGAGTCTGAATATCTACCTATCACGACAAACATAGCATCAATACCGCCGGCCCTCTTTAAGTTGTCCATATATCTCTGTAGCATATTCTCAGTAATATCTTCTGAGACATGCCTCCTGACTATACATAACAAAAATTCTGTTGCAACCGCAACAAAACGCTTGTTGCCCACACGGGCATAGATAGCATTGACAACTGATTGCATTACTTGCAGAGTTCCTACGAAAGGAAGGGTTCCATCTGAGGACTTGGCCATGCAGATCATCAGTTGTACTCCCATGATCGCAGCTTCCATGTTTTCGGCACCGAAATACTTCGTCTCTTTGTCACTCAGTACTTGAACCACAAGTTGCACTCCCCCAGTCTTGGCCACTGCAACTGAATTTTGAGGGCTGGTGGTCAAGGAACAGAGGCATGTAAACCCCGCTTTCTGGAAAGAAATGCGCTTGATGTGCGAAGCCAGGAGAGAGACTATGGGAGGAAGACCCCCTTCCAGTCTGATGATGATGGCCACCCCTTTCAAACACTTGCAGAGGGTCGTGAGCGTCTCAAGGACTGCAAGCGAGACGGACTCATCCGAGGATCTAGATCTGATCAGCCCTAGGATTGCCTTGATCATCGGGGCCGCTGTCTTGCTTCCAGCCGCGATGAACTTGGGCGTCTTGGCATAATGTGACGTGCGTCGAAGGGCCTTGACAATATCATCGGAGCTCGCATCCGAATCCACGAGGCAGGCTGCTTCTGACATCAGCTCTGATGAGTTTGTCTTTCGTGTTGGCACTACAACCCTCACTACGAGGGGGGCTCCACTGTTCACAGCGGCCCCTGAAGAAGAATTGCCTATGAAACAAGTCAAGCATCAGGTCAGATCTTTGCTGTTGCAGACAAGTCCGATTGAAAAGTACCTGTGTTGAATTGTCTGCCTGACATGGTCAGTCAAGCAAAGCAGATGCTTCAGACTTCTGGTCTCCGCCAAGTGCACAACGCAAGCACATGAAATAATCGGTTCATGCTCTGCTCACACAACCATTAGCACTGTGGGTAAGCAGACATGAACTTCTTCACGAAAGCAGAACTTACGTTCAAGAATTCTGCCTCGATACTTCAAGTATACTTGATTGAATTGAAGTCACGTTGACAGATCGAAGTAAGAACGTTCATTCCCACTGCAGTGCAAAGGATATATCAATCCTACTGCATATACACTTTTGCAGTAGGACGAAGGGATTGAGAGTTGCTTGTCGTCAAAGGAAAAAGGGGCGCGCAGACAAGAGGTGCTTAGCAAAACTTTGATGAATGAGGAAATAATTTCGATCACGAGGAGGAGGAGGACAGTGAGTTGTGTGATCAGGTGTTGAAAACATCAGGCTGGAACGACTCAGAAGCAACCAGACGACAAAGATGAAATCTCAGCAGGGGTGGGCTCCAGATTGGGGAAGGGTGCAGAGCAAAGTAGGTAGGAATGAATGGTCAGGAGGGGACAGAACAAGGATGGAAAGGATGCAGGGAGGAAAGGGTGGTGGGGATAATAGAAGGAAACACGACAAGGGGACGAAAGGAGAGGGAGTTGGACAGCAATGGTGAACATGAAGGGAAGGTTGAAGAGGTAAGAACGGGATGAAGGAGGAGGAGGAGGAGGAGGAGAGGAGGAGGAGGAGAGAGTGAGGGCGAGTGTGGAGGGACATTCGCCTGCCTGTGGCCGCTATCTTGAAGTTAGCATTGGCGGGTCGGCTGCAGGTGGTCGTTTGAGTGGGGTGGTAACGGAAATAGGGGTACAATCGGTGATGGGTGGGGTATGGGGTGGTGATGTAAGAGGAAGGAAAGTCATATTGGTGGGTATTTATATAGTCTTAGTGATCTATATTTGATGGTAGGGTAGTAAAATGTATGGTAGGGTATAGCATGTGAGAGGTGGTGGTATTACCAGTATCTATTGTTGTGGAATACATAGGGTGGGTGTGGTGAGAAAATCCCTCATCCCCCCTCATGCCAAGCCTTCATCACTGAGCACTGCTCAGACCGTACTGAGCATCATCCTCACCCTGAGCATCATCACTGTCGGTCAGTGATCATCAGCAGCATCAGATCATGGGCCCTAGTCACGTCACTGATGAGTCCCCCAGATCATCCGGCATGATCGGTGATCCCGGAGCCTCGGAGTCCCCAGCATCATCCGATCATGAGGGCCGGCGCAGCCAACTCGGATCATCCGCCTAAGTTCCGAGTTGACCTTGCCCGGACTCCGTTATGACCGGAGCTGGGTGCATCCCGCCGGTATGCGTCTCATTCCTTCGGCGACGGCCACAGCGCGGCGATATCGCTGGCATGGCGCGGGGGAATTGTCCTGCCAGTGCGCACCGGCAGTCAGTAAGTGAAGGCATCAGTTAAGTTTGGGGGACAGCAGTTGGCCGGGCAGGAATACTGATAGGTTTCAAGTTCTCGCTGTCTTTTCTCGGAAGTTCCCGCCGTTTGGCCAGTGCGACAGTTGTCAGGGTCAATCCTCCTCTACTCTCCTGATGATTGTCCTCGTACTGATTTTTAACTTGACTTAACTTTGAGTAAAGAGCCAGGAAGATTTTCAAAGTCACTAAGTTCGTCAGCCGCGCCCGGAGCCGCCGCGGCTGGGCCGCCCGGCGCCCCCCCGGGCCGCGGTCATCCGGGAGAGTCCGGCGCGGGTGCTTCACTGACTCCCGTCACCCGTGCCACGTGACCGTGCCGCTGGCGGCCCGGCGGCGGCCGCCGCGTGACATCGCTGGCCGGGCCCCGGCCCGGCCCCGCCCGGGCATGGGCCGGGGGAACTTAGGCTTCCGAATTGTCCAGCGCGCAGTTAAGTGAAGGTATCAGTTAAGTTTGGGGGACAGCAGTCGGCAGGGCATTGGGGTTGGTTCTCGCTGTCTTTTCTCTTCTCGCCGTTCAACGGTTTGGCCTGTGCGACGGAGTGTCAGGGTCCGACGGGCCAAGCCTCCTCGACTCAGGCTCCTGATTGTCCTCGTACTGATTTTTGACTTAACTTTGAGTAAAGTACTCGGCGGTATGCGCCTGCCACCCTCAGCACGCGCGGCAGTGCGCCGCGCCGACTCGGGGCGGCTCAGCGGCGGCTTGAAAGAAGTCTCAAAGTCGGCAGTGTGACTGGCGGTGACCGTCCGAGACGGTACGGTACGCCCCAGGCTGTGACCGACGGGGCCGGTTCACGGTTGGGCTCAGACTCAGGACTCACTGAGTTACGCCGTGCGGATCTCTTTTCAAGTTTTTTTTCGCCCCCGAGGAGTCGACGGACTGGTGACCCTGTGCTGCCAACCACCCCGGCGTGAAGGGTCGGCCAGGGGGGTAGTGAACCTGTCACAGTGTCTTGGTGAACCCTGTGACGTATGGACAACTTGGCGACGGTTAAACTCTCTTCCGCAGATCGGTATCTCCACACATCTCAGCGCGATCTCGTCAGCCGCTGAGCACCACAAAGTATGCCGGCCCCTCTCCCCGTGCCCCTTCTCCCCCTGCTCCAATTTCGGCATTCATGTTGCCTTGCCCTCGCTCGAATACCCTGCCTGCCTTGCCCACTCCTTCACTTTCATTCCTTTTCTCGCATCGCTCGAACTACTGCCTTGGCAAATATTGACCCAACATGCACGTCCATGAATGCGCCATCGACTATCAGGATGTTTCGATTTCTTCAGACGAGGTCCCCACTGAAGTTGAGTTTGACCTCACAAGTGAGGAGTATTCTTTCCTGACCCAAACTGGTGGAGTCTTTGGATGTGCTTCATGCGACTTCTGTGTGATGAACGGCAAAGACCATATTCGTTACAAGCAATTCGGGTGTCCTTGCAAATTGAAGCAGTTGACAGCACTATCTCACTCCATCTCGCTGATATCTTCGAAGAAAACTCGACAGATTATTGGAGCCACGGGCTGTGTGCTTAATCTACAATCTGAATGAATACATGAAATGTCCGATCAAAAGTTTGCCATTTTTTGATACATGGCGCTTCACAGAGAATTCAATCCTTCAGATTGTATACAAACTTGAAGTCTTTCAGGCCTCGAGATTCATGCCGGTGAAGTATTCGTCAGCTTCCTCAAGACGTGGTCACGCAGGATTCAAATTCTGACTCAATGTGTCGGAGCGGTATGCGGCCGCTCAGATGACCAGCCGCTGAGCATCGTCCCGTTGTAGTATGGCCGTAGTACTGCCGTACTCCGAACTCGGTCCGGGAAGTCCGATCGGACGGGAAGTCCGACCGTACCGTACCGTACGGTACGGTCACGGTCCGATCTCGGTTACTGTGACAGAGTGATGCTTTCAGGCAGGCTCAGAGCCTGCGTTGGAACTTTGAAACAGTGAGACTCGGGCCCCGGGTCGGCCCCCGATCGGACCGCCCGGCCGGTCCGATCCCGGCGATCAGTCACAGGCTGGCAGCCCCGGGTAACGACCGTACGCCGGCGCCCGGCCGCAGGCCGCGGGTCACCGGTGGGCTGTCACCGATCGGCCGCCCCCGACTGCGGCCCCCGGGCGGCTGACTCGGAGCCTATCGTGTGAGCCCGCCTGGCAGTAGGGCCGACAGACCGTGAAGTGACGAGGCCCTGAGGGGTCAACGAGAGAGGATGATGACCTTACAAGGGGGGTGGGGGTCATAGAAGTAGAACAGAAATGCGAGAGGTGGGGGTCATTTCTAGTAAAACGATGGGGTCCGAGTCCATGATGCCAGGGGGTTTGAAGAGTGAACCTTGAGGTGAAGGGTGGGGTCTGAGGAATCATGAAGTGATGGTGGAATAGTCCCTTGGGGGTAGGTAGGGGTGGTCTAAAGTGATAGGCTGAGACTGTACTTCTGGTAGTAATGCCATGAAGTGGAGGGGGTGGGGTCCGTTGAGGGAAGAAAAGTTTGAGTCGGTTTATGGGGTGGGTCCGTCTGCCGTCAGCGGCGCCGCGGCAGTCAAGCCGCTCTGGCATGATGGCGGGAAGCAGGAGGGGAAAGACGGGGGAGCAGGAGGGAGAGACGCGTCAGGACTGATGAGGAAGGAGCGGAGAGAAGACGAGAGCATGAGGGGATAGAGATGAGAGACAAACTAAAGTGGATATTCAGTGGGCAAGTACTGAATTGAATCGCTAACACTGTTTGATATCTCAAAGTTTTCCGACTTGTTCAGTTGAGTTCAAGAGGATAGGGGATTTTCGTGAGAGGCTAGCATTTCTCACACCGGCAAGGGTAAAGAAGAGACCACATCTTGATAACCGAACCTGCAAAGCTTTTGGCTGTCACTAACTGATAGATTTGAAACCTTCTTGCACTTTCTGTTGCAGGCAAAGGTGGTGCGAAATGATTGTAACATTTTTTTATCAGCGATTATGGTAGAACATTCAGACAGAAAGACTCTCCAGGACAAAAATTCCTTTGCAGAAACGGTTGGCAAAACCAAGCTTGAAAGCGTACAGAAGTTTCGCCGCAAGAAGATCCTAGACAAGAATCTGTTGAACGCTGTTTTATCCAACTTGGAAGTGAGGGCATCAGAAAATCTTTCAGAGAAGGGAACTGAGACAACGCATGGCAAGCCGCAACAATCCACTGATAAAGAGAGAGTCTCTTCGAAGTACACTCTCACGTATGCAAAATCGCTCTACGCCGTAGAAGAAATGAAGAATACCGTCGCAACGTCAAAAGAAAGAAAGCCTGCAGAAATGACGTTGAACGAAGGTGCCTTTGCAGACAGCATGCATCATTTTTGCGTTTTGAGGTGAAGATTCATTGATGGCATCCTCAGGTGTTTACCTAAAGAGCGAGCTTGATCTCAACAACATCGAAAGAGCTAAGTCATCTGTACTGAGTGAGCTCGCGACGTCAGGCGTTGAGCCGCCAGCTTCTCAGGTACGTCTCTGTTTGCCCAGAAGCCTCGCTGATCATTTGAATAAACTCTTCCCAAATCGTGTTCTTCCTGAAATACCACCATGTATGTTGTCCGGACTGATGACAATTTCAGATTCGTCCACATCGTGCGTGTAGACAAATTTCAGATGACAAGAAATATGCGATGTTTTTACAAGAGTCATGGGGGCAACCCAAACGAATCATTTATGGTATTCTTCTTTTCATTACACACCAGACCTGGAATGATTCAACTTCATTTGTAGCACCTTCCAGGAAAAGGCAAAGGAACAATCAAATCTGTTCAGCATCCGGTGCGGAATTGAATCTTGAGTCCTTCGATCAAACACTTCAAGACTGAATTTCCCTGACAGATGCACAAAGGGTTCAAACCAACTCTAGTCAGTTTAAGGCAGCGAGGAAATTCACTGGCGAGGTTCGAATCCCAAGCAAAATTTCTGTTTGATAGCTGCACCTTGCAGACCCGTGGATTTGGTGGAAAACAGTTCAGGCCTAGCACGAGCCGCAACAAGGACGAGGCCAACAGCCTTGAAGACCTCCACCATGCAGCCTCACTCCTCTTGCTGTCACGAGATAGGTGTCTCAATCAGCAGTCCGCTGCCAAGTAAGAAGTGTCACTTGCAATGTTGAGCGACCAACACGCTGACGGTCAACGTTTGTGCAGAAAAGGCAAACGAGCATGATGCAGTTCACCTAAATCATAAACAAGGTCAAGCTCGACGCAAGCAGGCGGAACCACTCCAACTATTAGTCCATCTTGGTGTGCAACTCATGAGATCAAAACAAAGCTGTTTATTCAGTACATCAAAATACAAGTACAAGCACACAGAAAAAGTCCCACTTGCTCGTATTAACCCCTCCTACTCCACTCCCAAGGCCCTGCGCGAAATCATTCCGAGCAGGTAATCGTCTAGCAGGCTCAAGTGCGAGTTGCCACCGAGTCGTGGGTGCTGACTCATCCATAATGCCAGATGGAAGCTACTAAAGTGATCTATCGCCTGCTCCGCTTCCCTCCTACAACCTTCCGGCTCACCTCTCCCCGTCTCGCAGACCAACATGAGAGCCTGGACGACCCTGCTCCCCTTCACGTGGATCTGACTTTCCATGTTGCGACTCAACTCCACCACAGCCTGTAGTGCATACACAATGCTCCGATCCTGATGGAAGTACGGAGACTGATCCTTTTGCCAGGTTGACAAATACTCTGCCAACAAGAAGAGGATCCCCTTATCGATGAGAAGTCCAGCTGCCCTCTTGCTGGCCACCAGGCTTCTCAACGGGCACAGGATGCTGTAAGGTGCAAAGTGGATGCCCGACCACACTCTGCCCTCCAACGATGACTTGAACATCTTGACGATGCAGTCGAGGATCGCGTTGAAACTACCTTCCGGCAGCCTCTCCTCATCCACGCTTCCCACAAGGTTCAAGATGGCCAGGACCGCGCGAGCGTTCTGCATGGTGTTCACGTCGTCGCAGGCCTCCTGCAGGTCATAGAGCACATCCACAAACCCGCCATCGATCAGGCTCTGTCGCGCCGCCTCGCACCGAGAGATGCAGTTGATAGCTCCCACCGCCACGGACCGGACCCTTCGTGGACCTGAAACCAAGGAGTTCTTGAGAGCATCCAGCAGTCCCTCACAGCTAACGATCTTGGGGCACACTCTCTCACAGAATGCGGCACAGTTGTTGAGGACCAGGGCCGCGTCCTCCTTCATCCTGTTGTGACCGTAGGACAGTAGCTCCACCAGGTTCTGTAGCGCCCCTTCAGTCTCGACGATGGCCTGCGCGTTCTCCTCGTTGCCGAAGGCGAGCTCTCCGAGTGCGCTGCATGAATAAATGCGCACATACCAGGAGGTAGACTTGAGGAGGTTGCACAACAAGGGTATCCCCCCGCGAACCCGAAACTGATCTTTGCGGAGAGCAGAGAAATGGTTCGAGGTGTGCGCATGCTCGAAGAGGGTCTCTACGGCGAGCACCACGTCCCTGATGTTCTCCGACTGCAACTATAACAGAGAAAGGTGAGGCATGCAGCAAGAGGGGGCAGAGCAATCTCACTTGCGCGATGTTGGAGTCCAAAAATCGATCCATGTTCTTTCCTTCGATTTAGTTCTGTCTCATTTCCTTCTACCTGCAGTTCCATGTCAACATCGCATTCTCGTCAAACAAACAAACGATCAGAGTGAGTGGGAAGATGGCAGTCATGGCAAATGAGCTCTGCTCGTTTCACTTCGTCTCCGCACATCTCACCACCCTGTGAGCCTACACCTCCCTGCTCCAAACACTCACACTCGCTCATCAATCCCTCTCTCTACCCTTTCATCCCATCCCTGGTCTCCTCATCGTACTGATAGTCAGTGCAAAGAACAACAGCTCATAACAACAGATAGTACAAGAAGGACATGCTTTCGTTGTAAACTTGGTACTAACCTCCGCACAACTCAGTACGGCAAACACTGATGTAAAGGTCAATTTGCTGACAGTTATAAAATAATGGGGTTCTTTGGAAATGATATGGGTGGGTCATCCCTCTGTTAAATTACAGGACCCGGTATTATAACTGAATCTACAGGGTAGGGTGTGACATTGAAGCTTTGTGGGTAGGGTACTTCAACCTAATAGAATTATAGAAATATTATTAAAATCATTTTGATAGCAACCCTAAAGGGCAAGAGTACTAATATGGGGGGGTGGGGGGTGGGACCGTTGGGGTACGGCGGAACAATCGCATCTAAAAATAGATTTTTAAAATATTAAAACCTTCTTGGTATAATAGTAGTTATTGATTTGATAGTCGCCAGGAGCCGGCGGGCCCGGCGGCCGCCGGCGGGCCCGGCCCGGTACTACCGTTGAGTGACTCCGAGTGAAAGAGTCACAAGTTGACTAAACTTACAGTTGACTAAAACGTTTAATGGTCACCGGGTATCTCGCAGGGAAGCAAGCTTTTTAAATCGAGTGCCATGCTGAGACCGGCCGACTACCTGCCATGGTCGCTGAGCGCGCTGGTGTTCGTCTGCCTCCTATGCTTCACCTTCCTCCACCATGACAGCCAGGCTCGCTTCCAGCGCCTCATGGAGGAGGCAACGGCCAAGTGCCTGCAAGCAAGAACAAGCGAGTACGAGCAGGTGGTGGGAGCATGGAGGCGAGCAGCGCAGAGAGTAGCGAGAGAGCAGGAGGCGACCCTAAATCAGAGCAAGGAACTGGTGAGAGATCTGATGAGTCTCAAGGAAGGGCGCCTGGTTCCATCCTCCTCGACCCCCCTACCTGCCGTGCCAAGCTCAGCAGCAGGTTTGTCAGCTGAGCGAGTGGAGACGTGCTTCCAGAAGGTTTGGTCGCAGATCGATCAGTTCGAGTCGATGATGAAGATCGAGAGGAGGTTCGCTACCTTGTGGCTCGCAAAGCAGATCCTGCTGCGGGGGCTGCGGGGCGATTTCATCGAGGCAGGGGTCGCCAACGGAGGAGGCGCGTGCATGATCCAGTCGCTCTTAAGCTGCGTGGGAGACCGTCGGGACTTTTACCTGGCGGACAGCTGGCAGGGGCTGCCAACTCCCTCGAAGACGAGCTTCAGCAAGGAGCCTTCGCAGTTTCGAGGAGGAGAGTTCTACGTGCCCTTCGCTCGCTTCGTCAAGGAGTGGGAGGGGTGGGAGAGGAACTGGACGCGGGAGGGGTTCGAGTGGCCCAGGCTCAACGGCGGTACCGCCAAGGTGCTCAAGGGAGAGTTTCAAGCTACTCTGCCTCGGCTGCGCGACGAGAACGTGAGCTTGAGCTACGTCAAGTGCGACGGTGACATGTACTCGTCGACGTTCGAGTGCGTTCAGTTCTTGTATCCTAGGCTGGAGTGCGGGGGCTACATCTACTTCGATGACTACCATGAGTTTGGGGAGTGTCAACGAGCCGTGAAGGACTACTTGACGCAGACAAACCAGCAGGACGTGGCGGAGGACATGTTCTCTGTGCGTCAAGGCTTCGGGCTCGGCGTGTACGACAGGACGCTGACAAAAGCCAAGTACGAGGCGGTGTTTTGGCGGAAGGAGTGCGAGCGCAAGGAAGCGGGTAGGAGGAGGGAAGGGAGGAGGAGGCAGGTGTCAGCGGAGGTGGGCGAGCGGTCGGGCAAAGAGAGACAGAGATCGAGTCGTGGACAAGTGCCATAGATCAGCACCGGGAGCTGGGAGCGTGAGAAGATAGTGAAGCAAGTGATGGGAGCTCAACGGCTGCAATGAAGTCAGAAGGTTTTTTGAGATGTTCGTTTTTAGTTGTCTTGGAACAGTTGAACTTTCTGCTTCATCGATCGTTTCTTTAAAGACTCAGTTTGGTGCTGTTGGTTTTTGAACATTTTCAGACACGCTGCAAGTTTTTCAGAAATTATTTTTTGTCTTCATGAAGCATTTGAAACATTCGATTTGTCTGCTGAAAAGCAGATGAGAAGCATGATCAACACATGTTGTGATCTCCTCTCTTGTCAAATTGCCAAAGATGACAATGCCTCCTGTCTTTCGCTCTCGAGAATCCCAATCCTTGCTTGTTATCAAGTCTTTCATTCTCATCATCGCATCTTGCTTGTTCTTCTTCATACTCCCTTGTTGATCTTGTCAACCTTTCAGGATTCTTCGTCTTTCTCATCAGTTTTTGCCTTTCCATTGTCCTCATGTCGTCATGCAACAGTTTTCTTCTCTTATCTCTCCCTTCTCTCCTCTTCCTTTCTCTGATCTGCTCCCTGCTCCCTGCTCCCTGCTCCCTGCTCTTAGCTGTCGTCGTTCTAGCGACGATCACATGCTACATGCTCAGGCACAGCAAGGCAGCAAGCATCAGCGAGCTTGCAAGGGGTGCTGACAGTAGCACTTCAGAAGTCGCAGTGGTGGTGGGGATGGTGATAGTAGATCAGCCTGTTTCTCTTTGGACACATCTCTTGAGAGATCTCAACATAGTCAAGGTCCCACGAGAGAGCTTTCACGTGACCGCGAGCTTGACAGCGTGTGAATGCAGGAATGAGGTTTCAAGCTTTGAAGTTTTAGAGATGAAGTTACTGAAGCTGCTGCTCTCTCAGCTTCACTGACCGTCGGCACATCAACTTGACTTGACAAGATCTTGTAGTGACCCCCGACCTCCGCACGTCATTGTCTCTTGCTCAGGCGCCAACAGCCTCACGTGACAGCCTCTGAAGACCGTTACACGTCACTGAGTGTCCGAGACCGGCCCGGCCCGGGGCCTGACATGCCTCCCAGCCCTCACTGAGCCTTGTGCTGGTCAACCTGGGGAGGGCCCGACTTTGGGAAAGATGTCTCTGGGGGACATTAGCGTGCTCTCCTCCGGCCCTCCCGACTGGGCCGCCGCAGGCTGCTTGTTAAAGTTCTGCAGCATGCTGACCTGCTTGCGCATGCTCTCCGGCAGTACCGACATCTGAATTGAAGTGGTCAGAAGCGCATGGGAAAGACAGAGGGAGAGAATGAAGGAGTAGAGGGGAAGGGGACGGGGACTGCAGGGCACAAGCCCTGCAGGGAGGAAGGGAGAGCGATAGCAAGGGCTTACCTGTTCCTGTGACATGTTCATCATGGCACTGAACTGTGACCGCTGCTCCATCGACATGTTGGACATCATCTGCGGGGGAGGTCATGGGCAAGGCTGCTGGCAGAGGTTCAAGTACCTTGGCAAACACGCTGCCTCCCGGTGTGGTCATGGCAGGCGTCGCTGGCTCGATGCTGTTGAGGAGGGAGGACGAGGGTCGGACGTCATGAATCGCCTCCGGAGGTCTGTAACCGTCTCGTCAACGAGCAACGGACATCAAACGCGTCAGAGCACCTCATGCCCGAGGCAGTAGAAGGTGACGGATCTTGATTTGTGTTGAAGCTGAAAGATGCTTCGACGTCTCGCTTGTCCTCTGAGCCGTCTTGTTTGAAGGCTCGTTTCAAGAAGGGGAGACCGAAGCTGTTCCCGTTGTTCTCCTCCGATCTCGCGGCCCCGATCTCATTCTTCGCTCTTGCTGACGTCCGCGTCTCACCCAGCTCACTTCCACTGTCGTTGTCTGACTTCCTGAATGAGGAGAGCGACTTGGACGATTTCATCTTGTCCACGTAGATTTGCATGTTGGGTGCTGCTGGAGTATCTCCCTGCTCTTCCTGTATTTCTCCAGTCACATCGTTACGTTGATTCCTCGATGTGCTCAAGTTCTCTTCGTCGGATTCATCGCTGTTTGCCGAATCATTCTTCTTCCTTTTCCAGTCTTGCCTCGACCTGGACCCTCTGCTGTTGGTCGTTTTCCTGATCACATACAGCCAAACCAAGACCACAAGAGCAAGGTTCACCCAGGGCAAGACTATGTAGTTGAGCAGCTCGACTGACGACTTGTCGCTCTTGCTCGGCACAGCGATGCTCTGTGTAGGGTACGACAAACCCCCGTTACACTCTAAGTTGAGCCCGTCCAGGCACATGAACAGAGTACTGAGGAGGTCCTTCTTGCAAAGATCGTTGGAAACAGGAGAATAGAAGCAGTCAACGCAGAGCTTGGTCAGGTTGCTGTACTTCCCTTGGCACTTGGCCGAGCATCGCTTCGTCTTGTCAATGCTGCACGGCAGAGCGGACACTCCACACACCGCTCCGATCCCCCCGTCGCCATTAAACAGGATGTCCTTGAGCTCGTTGATTGACTGGTCATCGCAGGACAGGGCAGCAGGTAAGATACACAGAAACAGAAGAAGGAAGATGCGGAGCATGGCCATACAGCTACTTGCTCACGATAGAGTCGCCAACGTCCCAGTCCCTGCAGTTCCGAGGAATGATCGCAATGCAGCAGGAAGATAGCGAGACAACAGCAAATATCTCCTTATGTCCGTCTATTTCAATCACGAGGATCTTGTTGTCTCCTCCGACCCTCCCTTCTCACAAATTTGTAGCACCGCACCCCCGCAAGCTTGAACAAGACGTAAGAGTGTAAAACCCTTCTATTCACCCAGCACACACAGTCCTGTCTCTCCGGTATTCCTCACCTTCTGTACGCCGAGTCCCTACAAACAAGTTCTCTCTGCCCTAGTCTCGCCTCTCCTCCTCTCCTCTGCCGTCTCCTCTCCTCCTCCCTCCTTCCTCTCTCCCCTTCGCCTCATCCATTTCATTCCCCTCTACACCGACAACGGCCCCCACCCCCACCCTGCTAGAAACCCACGGTACCCCTGAATTCCCCCATACATGTACCCCTACATACTCTCAATACTACCCTACCTTACGGCACTGCGTCCCTCAGCACACCCGGAGAACCACCCCCACCCCCTCCCAGAACACCAGCCGCTTGATGCATGTGAAGACTCCAGGGCTCACTACTCCGATCGAGGGGGTGGGGTAGATCGAGTACCACCGGTGTCTGGTCTTCAGTAGTACAGTCATACCCCTTATTTACCCAGAAAAAATACCCCTCAGTGAGGTCACCCCTGTACCCCACCCCTGGTCTGAACAGCAACTTGAATCGGAGAGTTCTGTTTTAGGAATCTGCGAGAGAGCGTGCACCGCGTATGGCGGGAACTTGTTGACTGCGGTAGTGCATGCATGGGAGGAAGCGGGTACGACGAGCCAACATGATGGTTGAAGTCAGACAGGACGAGCAGATGATCAGCTTCGTCTCGTTCACAATGTGAAGGAGAACTGAGATGTTCAGCCAAATTTTGAGTGATTCCGAGGAGAAAATCTCAAGTGGACAGAGAATCTGGAGCAAGAAAGCCGTGAAGGTAGTGGTAGGCATGAGGAGAAAATTGAACAAGCAGCTATCCAAGGATCTTTGCTTGTTCTCCCTCCAGCCGTCAGCTGCTCTTCCTCCTCATACTGACTCCCTCTCCCTCCAGGCTCCTCGTTCTCGTCCTCGTCCAATCCCCTCCACCTCTTCCTTCCTCATACACATGACTGAGTGATGGGACTGTGAGCTTGAGAGTGGAGTTTTTCCAGCACTCACTCTCACTAGTTTGAATCCCCAATGACCATCAGTAACACGAGAACGATTCTTCCAAGTTTGCCTGCGAAGTCACTACGACTCGCGCCTAAGGCGCTTGCTTCCTTCACCTGCATTCACAGTGCTGATCTCTGGCACTCTTCCGCGACTCGATCTCTGTCTCTCTTTGCCCGACCGCTCGCCCACCTCCGCTGACACCTGCCTCCTCCTCCCTTCCCTCCTCCTACCCGCTTCCTTGCGCTCGCACTCCTTCCGCCAAAACACCGCCTCGTACTTGGCTTTTGTCAGCGTCCTGTCGTACACGCCGAGCCCGAAGCCTTGACGCACAGAGAACATGTCCTCCGCCACGTCCTGCTGGTTTGTCTGCGTCAAGTAGTCCTTCACGGCTCGTCGACACTCCCCAAACTCATGGTAGTCATCGAAGTAGATGTAGCCCCCGCACTCCAGCCTAGAATACAAGAACTGAACGCACTCGAACGTCGACGAGTACATGTCACCGTCGCACTTGACGTAGCTCAAGCTCACGTTCTCGTCGCGCAGCCGAGGCAGAGTAGCTTGAAACTCTCGGCAGCAGCCGCCTCGGATCAGAGCCGTCCCTACCCCAGCTGTCCCTACTCCAGCTGTCCCTACTCTACCCCAGCTGTTCCTACTCCAGCCGTTTTACCGTCCCTACCCCAGCTGTTCCTACTCTAGCCGTTTTACCGTCCCTACCCCAGCTGTTCCTACTCCAGCCGTTTTACCGTCCCTACCCCAGCCATCCCTTGTCAGTGTACTGAAGTCTCTCTCACTGTGAGCTTTGCGGCCGCAACGATGCTGATGCCTTCTCTTATGAGCTCGTTCGACATTCTTCAGACCTGCCCTGAGAGTTGTTCGCAGACTTTTTATTTCAACTTAAAAAATAGACCAGACTCACACCCAATACCTCCAGTGCGCTGTGCGCCCGTGCGTCCTTCCTGCTCCCCCCCGCCCTTCCTCGCTCATGCCCTCTTGGTCTCATCCGTCATCTCCACCCCATCTCCTCCTCCTCACTCCCGCCTATGATCTTCTCCCACCCTGAGTCCTCCTCCCGCATCTGCGAGATGCAAAGCCCCCACGTCTCCTCCTGCTCCTCCTCCTGGCCCGCAAAGTCTCCTTGCCAACTCGCCCACCGGTCTTGCCTACAACGCCCAGCTGTGTCCTCCTCTTCCTCTCCGTGTATCATCACCTCCGCTCCCTCCAGCCATCCCCCGACCCCTCCGACGTCAAGCCATCCTTGGTCTGCGCGATCAGCCTCCAAGCTCAGCTCCTCTCCTTGGCTCCTGCCGTATGTCCCTCGCTCTGAGCGCTCAGGCAGCTCCACGCCATCAACCCACGCCGGACCCTCTCCCGGCATGTCCATCTCGATCTCGGACCATGTCGGCGAGTATGGCGTCGCATCATGCGGCGACGAGTATCGGTCAGTCTCGGAGCCTCCCGACCCGTCGGCTGGGACCTGCAGCCTGCTGCGTCGCCCCTTCTGGCGCACCCGACGCGGTGCCTTGCTCCAGTTGGTTGTCATCTCCGCCCACACACCGTACCTCTCCCGGCAGCACTGCTCCAGCGCCTCCAGGCTCACGTCCGCCCCGAGCCTCCACGCGAGCTGGCGGAGCTTGAGCCAGGCCTGCCGGAGCTCCTGGAGCTCGTGGGGGTCGTCGGGGTTGATCCAGCGGCGGTTGGAGAAGAAGTAGCGCGCGCTGCTGCTCCTCGAGAAGTCCGTCGCCTCCACGTCATCGGGGAGGATGCAGCGGTCGCGGATCTTGGGGAAGCCGTTGTGCTCGAGGACCTTGTTGAACTCCACCTCGCTCACCCCGTGCCCTCCCATGACTTGGCTCTGGCAGCGGACGGCGGCCGGGATGCAGTCGCGGAGGCCGTCGTACATGGAGAGGCGGCCCTTGCGGGGGATGAAGAGGTGGCTGAGGGAGGCAGGGACGGCTCGGGAAACCTGGGGCAGACAGGAGTCAGGCAGGAGGAGGAGAAGGAGGGAGAGAGCAAGGCAGAGAGGGAGGGAGGGAGGGAGGTACCGCTTGGGCGAAGGCGAGGGCGACGGCCTTGGAGGCGGGGGAGGCAGAGGGCCGGACCATGTCGAGGATGCCCTTGGGGTAACAGGCCAGCAACTTGAAGCGGCGGCGAGGATACACGAGGCAGGGTAGTAAAGCGAGG
Source organism: Guillardia theta CCMP2712 (assembly GCF_000315625.1). Classification (NCBI taxonomy): domain Eukaryota; class Cryptophyceae; order Pyrenomonadales; family Geminigeraceae; genus Guillardia; species Guillardia theta. The sequence goes on from NW_005434564.1 coordinate 228,161, forward strand.
ACGCCGAAAGGATGTGAGAAGGCAGCGATTGATTTTTCCAGGAGTAACGTGACAGCTTGCGGGTTGACCATTTTTTTTTTTGGCAGAACCTGAATGCCGAATGGAGCGATTACAGCCCTTTCCGAGAGTATTCAGCGGTCACGTTACTCCTGGAGAAGCAATCGCTGCGTTCACACATCCTTTCGGGTATCAACTTCTACCAGGGCACCAAGTTTGAGTAAAGAACACCTTTTTTTAGCATAGCGCCTACTGTTGACTAGTCAGTTGCTTCAAGTTTCAATGCCGGGGGCTACTACCGTAAACTTAACTTATTTAAGTAGGCCCTAGCAGCCGCTAGTAGGCGAGTTTATTAGGAGGCTATTTTGGGGTGCCTAATAGCCTCCTAACTTGAACTTTCAGACCGGACGGTCGTCCAGTAGGCGAGTCTCCGAAGGCTCGCGGCCGTTTTTTAACAATTGAGTAAACGCACATAATAATAATTGAGGCGTACTGATTTTCAACTTAACTTTGAGTAAGTGATGAATTCTGCAGTGCCTTGCGTCTCATTGGCTGAGCCTTCAAGAGTACTACGGTAAAAGTCTGTACACTGATGACTGCGGCCCGGGATGTGACAGCACTGTCGGAGGGCCACCGGGTGACGCCGGCTCAGCCAAGTGCCGATGGCCGGGCATCATGGCATGATGCCACGGATTGCCGGGCCGGCCCGGGGCCTTCTGACTTGAAAGTCCCGGACTGACTCCCCGTCACACTGGCAGGCTCAACTTGAGAACGAGTCACTTGGCACCTGACGGCAGTGGCGTGACCGTCAGCCTGCATACTACTGCGGCCGCCAGGCCCGGCGCCGGATCGGATCCGACCGTACGGACACTCCGAGTGTGGCACGCCGCGCCGGGCCCCGCGGGCCGGGCGGCAGTGCCGGGCCCGGGCCCGCCGCAAGTACGGTCAGGACTCCGGGCGGCCCCCGGCCCGGCGTGACGGTCACGGTGACCGTCCGGCGGACCGTTGGGGCCGCCGGGCCGTGCAGGCGCCGCCGGCCCGGCGCCGCCCGGCGAGTCCGGTGAACTTGAACCCAGGCCCCGGGGACTGTCACACTGCCTGTCACTCAGCAGCCGACGGTCGGACCGTACCGCCGGCCCGTACCGATGCCGGTCCGAGCCGGACTCAGTGGCAGGACTCCGGGCCGCCGGAATAGTGACGGCGGTACGGTACGGTACGGTACGGTACCGCATGGTACCGGGTGACCGTCACCGTGCACTGCGGCGGCACGTAGTAGTAGGCGGAGAGTCTCTCTCACCGTGGCACCGCCGCCGCAGTGGGCCGACGCCGACTCCGAGTCAGTCGTGCGGCCAGCTTTGGTAACCCACATCCCCTCACTGACCATATGAACCCTCCATCTATTTCCGGGGCCTTTTACGGTGAAGCAGCGATCATGGCAGGTGAGCGACATAGGAAGATGGGAGATGAAGGGGAGGGAAGGAGATGAATGGGAGGGAAGGAGATGGAATGGGAGGGAAGGGGAAGGAGGAGTGGAAGGGGGAGGGGAAGGAGAGTGGAAGGGGAGGGGGAAGGAGGAGTGGAAGGGGAGGGGAAGGAGGAGT